>NW_025950840.1:0-12791 GCF_021028975.2 Sphaerodactylus townsendi
GGAAGGTGCTCCAGTCTCCCAATGACGGCTGCCGTTGCTTGCTTGTGATCCCCCCCAGCCCGTTTGCCTCTCACTTGTGGAAGGTGTTGGGGGATCAGGTGACACTTGCTGTTTTGTTTGAAGCGGGGTTACCTGCTGTTGAGCCAAGGGTCACACTGCAGGCCTGGGCCTGAGGGGCTTGTTAACTGGCTGTGTGTCTGTGCATGTGTACGCCGCCTTTTGGGCACACAAGTAAAAGCGCGCTGTGTGCACGCAGCAGTCGCATTTGAAACCATGTCTGCAGGATGCGTCCGTGCATCAGCTACTCAAGGATGGCTGTGGAAAACGGGCTTGCTGCTTTGTGGTGACTGGAGCAGCGGGCTGCCCTGTCGACCTGCAGACGTCTCCTCCACAACCTGATCCTCACCTGACCGGACCCTTTTATTGCTGTTTCGTAGAATCAGAGAGTTGGAAGAGACCCCCGAGGGCCATCCAGTCCAACCCCCTGGCCTGCAGGAACACACAGCCAAAGCACTCCTGACAGATGGCCATCCCGACTCTCTTTGAAAACCTCCAAAGAAGGAGATCATTTGGCCTATTCCGCGACACATGCAAAAACAATGCAATCTTCAAACCGCTTTCTCTGTGCGCTCTTGAAGCTGTGCAAAGGAAGAAAGCAAAATCCACTCCTGCAACCGAAATACGTGAAAGTGGTTTGAAAATGCATTATTTTGCGTGTGTGGAAGGGACCTTAGTTTCCCCTGCGTGCTGCATCCTGACTCTTTGGCTCCCTCCACGAGCTTCTCCCCAGTATATCTCCAGTAGACTGCAGGGACTGGACCACTTTGGGGATCTTCTGCAGCTCCCAACCTGCTGGAGCCAAGTGAAAGCCTTAAAGGGGCAGTGCAGAGAATCATAGGCTGGTGCCTGCATGCTAGGGGTCTTGCTGCTCCTCGCTCACTTACTCCAGATTTGTGGATCTTCCCAATGGGAGCAGGAGAGAAGTGTGCTGGGAGGCTGGGAGGGCAAAGCAGACGAAGTGCTTGGTGTATTAAACAGGCTCTGGGAACTCCTACCTGGCTGGTTGCTGGTGGCAGCATCTTATCCAGCATGGTAGTTCTTGTTAGTGAAACCAGACTCTAGTCGTGGTCAGTCGTTGGTCAGTCAGTCACAGAGCAGGAAAGGGATTTGGGCGTCTTAGTTGATAGTTCCACGGGAATGTCAACTCAATGCATGTATGCAGCTGTAAAAAAGGCAAACTCTATGCTGGGGATTATTAGAAAAGGAATTGATATTAAAACTGCTAAGATTGCCGCGCCCTGAGAGGTAGCGCAGGTGCAAAACTGCACTTTAGTCCTGTGTCCAGTTCTGGTCGCCGCATCTCAAAAAGGATATCGAGGAGATAGAAAAAGTGCAGAGAAGGGCAACGAGGATGATTGAGGGACTGGAGCACCTTCCTTATGAGGAGAGGCTGCAGCGTTTGGGACTCTTTAGTTTGGAGAGGAGACGTCTGAGGGGGGGATATGATTGAAGTCTATAAAATTATGCATGGGGTAGAAAATGTTGACAGAGAGACATTTTTCTCTCTTTCTCACAATACTAGAACCAGGGGGCATTCATTGAAACTGCTGGGGGGAAGAATTAGGACTAATAAAAGGAAACACTTCTTCACGCAACGTGTGATTGGTGTTTGGAATATGCTGCCACAGGAGGTGGTGATGGCCACACACCTGGATAGCTTTAAAAGGGGCTTGGACAAATTTATGGAGAAGTCGATCTCTGGCTCCCAATCTTGATCCTCCTTGATCTGAGGTTGCAAATGCCTTAGCAGACCAGGTGCTCAGGAGCAGCAGCAGCAGCAGAAGGCCATTGCTTTCACCTCCTGCACGTGAGCTCCCAAAGGCACCTGGTGGGCCACTGCGAGTAGCAGAGAGCTGGACTAGATGGACTCTGGTCTGATCCAGCTGGCTTGTTCTTATGTTCTTGTGCTCTGTGCTTGTGTGCGTGCGTGCGTGCGTGTGTGTGTGCGCACGCAATGATAAACTGATGTCTGGGGCTCAAAACATCCAGAGCTCCTTAAAGGAAGGAGTAGGATGAATTGAATCCGACAGTATTGTTTCCAGAAGGGTTCTCCCCAGGCTGCTGATCCCCCTGCTGCCCACATACATCTTGCAGAAACCAGACTAGGCAAGCAAGTGGTGCTCAGCGGTGGCCCAGCTTTGATTCCTGGAGCTGCCAGCACAGCAGCCCTGGCCGCCAGCTCTCCCCCCCCCCCCCCGCTTCGCTTAGTATCTCTCCTGGGAGGATAGCCCCGTGCAGCCGGCTGGGGCTTGCACGGACGGATGGACGGACGGCGGAGTGTGGCCTCTGAGTGCCGAGTCAGCTGAACTAAGAATAGAAATGATGTAAAACAGCTGGACTCACTCAAAGTGATCTGCGGCTTCTTGTGGAAGGCCGGAGGGGCTGGCTCCGGGTGGCTCTGGGAAGTGTTGCCAGCGGCTCAGCCTGCGCACGCCAAGGACTGCCTGCACAGCCAGAGTGAAGGCTGAGCAGATCTTCTCCCGCGTCTTGGTGTGTGCAAGGCCCCGTGGGCGACTCTGTCAGCTGCTGCTGTGGCTAGAGTTGGAAATTGACGGCCTGGGGGTGGGGGGCTTCGTGACTGCAGGGCCTCTTCCTGTCTCAGCGCGGGGCAGGAATCCACTGACATGAGATGATCGTCAAAACAGTGGGATATCCAAATAGTTGCTCTGACGGCAGAGGCTTGACGTGCTCCAGTTGCCAGATCTCACCTGGGTACCATGTAAAGTGATAAACTGGCCACACATAAGCATGAATGAATATCAAAAGTTGGAAGTGTTCCAGTGGCCAGATGTTCAGCTGGATGCCACATCAGGAGATAAGCTGGCCCCGTGGGCGACTATGTCAGCTGCTGCTGTGGCTAGAGTTGGATATTGACGGCCTGGCGGTGGGGGGCTTCCTGCCTCAGCGTGGGGCAGGAATCCACTGACATGAGATGATCGTCAGAACATTGGGATATCCAAATAGTCGGCTGTTTGTTGCTCTGACGGGAGAGGCTTGACGTGCTCCAGTTGGCAGATCTCACCTGGGTACCATATATAGTGATAAACTGGCCACGCATAAGTATAAATGAATATCAAAAGTTGGAAGTGTTCCAGTGGCCAGATGTTCAGCTGGACGCCACATCAGGAGATGAGCTGGCCACATGTAGACATCAAATGCATCTCAGTAGTGCTAATCCGGATAAGTTAAACGCCTTCGACCTTAGTCTTCATTTATTTATTTATTTAGTTATTTCTTGGATTTTTGTATCGCCCCATCCCCGAAGGGCTCTGGGCGATGTACAACATATAAAAACACTGTAAGACAGTTAAAACCTTAAAAACATTAAAGCAGCGGTAAAACCATAGAATAAATTCTAACAGTTATACAACAACAAGTCACAGTAGAATAAAATATATATATAATATAAGTGGCGTCCGACATTCCAACTTTAAGTTCCCTCTTCCCCCCCAAAAGTGGGAGGGAATGGTAGGTCTCCTCGGGTGACAACGGCCCAGGTGTTGGGGCCGGAGGAGAGGGGGCACAGTCAGCGGCTGGTTTCTCCAAAGGCCCGGCGGAACAGCTCCGTCTTACAGGCCCTGCGGAACTCACTAAGGTCCCGCAGGGCCCGGACAGCTGGAGGGAGAGCGTTCCACCAGGCCGGGGCCAGAGCCGTAAAGGCCCTGGCCCGCGTGGAGGCCAGCCGCATCGCCGAAGGGCCAGGGACCACTAGTAAATTGGCCTCAGTTGATCGGAGAGGCCGTGCAGGGACATATGGGGTGATGCGGTCTCGAAGATACGATGGTCCCAGGCCACGTAAGGCCTTAAAGGTCAACACCAACACCTTGAAGATGATCCGGAACTCTACTGGAAGCCAGTGCAGCTGACGCAAGACAGGCTGGATGTGTTCCTAGGTGGCGCTACCTGTCTTCTTCAACCACAACTATAACATACAGAAGGTATCAAGGCATTAAGCCCAAAAGTATACTGGTTGTTGTGGGTTTTCTGGGCTGGGTGGCCATGGTCTGGTAGCCACACAGCCCGGAAAACCCACAACAACCAGTTGAATCTGGCCGTGAAAGCCTTCGACAACACATCAAAAGTTCAGAAGGCGAAGCATCATTTCGGTGAATTTGATTACTGGAGATCTGTTTGATGCTTGCATATTTTGGGATCCCTCTCCTGCCTGTTAAAGCCGTTCCGCACGTGCAGAATAATGCACTTTCAATCCACTTTCACAACGGTTTGCAAGTGGATTTTGCTATTCTGCGCAGTAAAATCCAGCTGCAAAGTGCATTGAAAGTGGATTGAAAGTGCATTATTCTGCATGTGCGGAAGGGGCCCTTGATAGTTTTCAAAAAACCTGTTCAGTTAAAGAAATCCATGATAGCTACTGGTAAATGGAACAACTGTCAAAGGAGACAGGATACATCTGAGTATTATGCTAGGGACAAATGGGAAAGGCCTGTTGCTTCAAACCTGCTTGTAATCTGTCAAGAATATCAAAATGGTCAGACACACGATGCTAGACATGCAGTGCAATTCTAGATATGTTTACTCAGAACCAAGTCCCATAAAGTAAAATGGTGTTCAGTCCCTAGCAATCACTCTTATTTATTTTTTGTTTTATTGCATTTATACAATGCTCAGATGGAAGTGTAAATGAACCTTTAGTATGAGTCAACATTTTCTTGTGTTAAAGAGAGTTTGTCAGACATGGTTCAGATAGACACTCAGTGTTGTTGCATGTATTGCCCATTGTTGATATTTGTGTTTTTTTAAAATTTGTTTATTGTTTAGTTTTATATATCGCCTTATCCCCCGAAGGGCTCTGGGCGGTGTACAACAAAGTTAAATCATAACACAACTGAACACAATCAAAACTAAACAAATTAGATTCCAATATAAACAGATTACTAAATCCCCATTAAAAACAGCAGGTTAGTACAAAGTTTAAAATCGAAATCGGGCGCCCAGCAAACCCGTTTTAAAACCCTCCCTAAATGGGAAGACTGCTGGCTCCATCAATAAAACTCTTTAGTTTGGAGAGGAGACGTCTGAGGGGGGATATGATTGAAGTCTATAAAATTATGCATGGGGTAGAAAATGTTGACAGAGAGAAATTTTTCTCTCTTTCTCACAATACTAGAACCAGGGGGCATTCATTGAAAATGCTGGGGGGAAGAATTAGGACTAATAAAAGGAAACACTTCTTCACGCAACGTGTGATTGGTGTTTGGAATATGCTGCCACAGGAGGTGTGATGGCCACTCACCTGGATAGCTTTAAAAGGGGCTTGGATAGATTTATGGAGGAGAAGTCGATCTATGGCTACCAATCTTGATCCTCCTTGGTCTCAGATTGCAAATGCCTTAGCAGACCAGGTGCTCAGGAGCAGCAGCAGCAGCAGGCCGTTGCTTTCACGTCCTGCATGTGGGCTCCCAAAGGCACCTGGTGGGCCACTGCGAGTAGCAGAATGCTGGACTAGATGAACTCTGGTCTGATCCAGCAAGCTTGTTCTTATGTTCTTATGTAAACAGAAACTAGAACAGGAGGGGGGGGGGCACCATCAACGGCTGGTTACTCCAAAGGCCCGGTGGAACAACTCAGTCTTGCAGGCCCTGCGGAATTCACCAAGGTCCCGCAGGGCCCGGACAGCTGGAGGAAGAGTGTTCCACCAGGCCGGGGCAGCCCTAGTCTGTGTGGAGGCCAGCCGTATCATTGAGGGGCCGGGGACCACCAGCAAATTGGCCTCTGCTGTGTTGTTGGATGTAGTGTTGTTAATTATTTCTATTAAAGTTTATGGTTTTATTGCTGTGCTTTTGAGCTGGGCAGAGTCATTTTGTGGTTGTGTGGCACACCTCCCAGCGGGGCCAGCAGTCAGGCGACTGTGATTAGGACTTGGAGAACGCCTGGAATGTCGAAGCGACCTCTGGGCCAGGGGGAACCTTGGGAGGGCAGGCGCTCTCCGCTAAAAACAGTCTGAAACGGGCATTGTAGCCTCAGATGTTGTGAAGAATCATCATCTCTGGACAGGTCTGGAGGGCATGAGCCACACGTGGAGATTCTCTGGCTCTTAATAGTGCATCGATGTTGCAAGGGGGCAGGGGGAGAAGCTGTGCCACGAAGGGGCTGGACTGGCATCTGTCACTGTGACTCCTGGAGAACTGGTGCCCGGGGGCAGAGCGGTTGGCAGTTTAATCCAGACACTCACCTGCACGGCTACACTTCATGCAGCCGGCACCTAACTGAGAGCTGGGTCATTCGGAGGCCAGCATTCAGGGACAGAGGCCGACTGACTCTCGGCTGCATCTGGAATAATACTCAGCCTTTCTGCAGCGCCATTGAGTGTTCGTCCAACTTAGCAAAGGCTGAGGTGGAGACCAGAGTTCTGGCCCCCGGTCCGGTGGGGAGGATGCCTTGTCTGAGGCCGCCTGATGAATTTATAGCTGTTGGGAGATTAGAGCCCAGCAGTTCCCATCTCAGAACTCCTGCCTTGCCCTAAGAGGCCGGGCTGTGGCTCAGTGGGAGAGCAGCTGCTTTGCCTGCAGAAGGTCTCAGGTTCAAGCCCCACCATCTCCAGTTAGAAGGATCAAGTAGTGGGTGATGTGAACGGCCTTTCTCTGCCTCAGATCCTGGAGAGCCGCTGCCAGGAGCTCCACCTGTCTGGGCAGCTGCCATTCTTCCCTTTGGTGACCCAGCCAAGAGCAGCAAAGCAGAGCCCCTCTCTCTTCTCTCTCTTTCTCTCTCCCCCCTGTAAGGAATTCCATAGACGCAGAAATAAAAGGCTTTGGGAGTAAAAGTCCATTTATTAAGACATCTTAGAAAGCTCAAGTACACGCAGTGGCAGGAATGACACTTCCCGCCAGAAGCACAGGTTATAATACCAGTCACCCCATCCCCCCTTCCTGCTTCCCATGGGAACAGAGGCTTCATCTCCCGCGCAGAGATAAAGTCTCCGCCGATGCATCTGGCCCATCGCCCGGGCTGTGGAATGCACTCAAGGTTACTTCACCATCAACACTATTAAATCCTTTACACTCTGCCTCCCCTAAAGAAGACCCCTTCCCCCCAGGTTTGTGCGGAAAGGTGCGATGGAAAGCAGCAATAAGGGTGGGGGCTTCAATGTTTTCGGAATAGACCCATTGATTATACCCAGAGGAATATCCCACCCAAGAAACTAAATATTGCAAGCGTTTGCGATTAAAGCGAGAGTCCAGGATAGCGTCAATTTCGTAGTGCTTGTGGCCATCAATAATAGTCGGTGGGGGCCTCTCCGGCGGGTCGTGCCAGGCATCGGAAGCGGGAGCCTCCTTGAGCAAGCTGGAATGGAAGACAGGATGGATGTTACTAAGAGAGTTAGGCAAATCTAAGCGGGCAGTGACATCATTAATCACTTTAGTAATTTGAAAGGGTCCCACAAATCTCTTGCCAAGTTTAGAAAATTTATGCACGTCTCTGAGATTTTTTGTAGATAAATACACCCAGGAGCCCACACGCAGAGGGAAATCCGAGCGGTGTTTATCCGCTTGCAGTTTTTGGGAGTCCTTTGCTTGTTGTAAGGCGGTCTGGACCGACTTCCATCCCTCGGCTAGGGATGAAATCCATTGTTGAAATTCTGGGGGGTCCAAGGCAGCTGCGGGTAGTTGTGGCAACGGCGGGAAGGAGCGACCAGACACAATTTCAAAGGGGGTTTTCTTTGTACTACTATGAACCGCATTGTTGTAGGCGTACTCCGCAAACGGAATAAGCTCGCACCAATTGTCTTGGTGGTAGTTGGTGTAACAACGTAAATACTGCTCTAAGGTTCTGTTCGTTCTCTCCGTCTCGCCGTCACTTTGAACGTGGTAGGGGGCGGCGACGGCCGGGGCGGCCCCCAACAACCCCAAAAACGCTTTCCAGAACTTGGAGATGAATTGGGGGCCGCGGTCTGAGACCACCTTAACGGGGGCAGAATGGAGACGGTAAACATGTTGAATAAACAGCCGTGCCAACTTAGGAGCAGAGGGGATGGAAGCACATGGAATAAAATGGGCTTGCTTAGAGAATAAGTCTACCACCACCCATAAAACCGTGTTGCCATGACTTTCGGGCAAATCTGTAATGAAATCCATGGAGATGACTTCCCAAGGCCGGGAAGCTACCGGGAGAGGTTGCAATAGTCCATGGGGCTTTCCCGGGATGGTTTTGGCTTCTGCACAAACCGAGCATCCTTTAATGTATGCCTCAATGTCTTTGCGCATTGCGCGCCACCAGAACTGCCGGCGGGCCAAGTGTAGAGTTTTCAAAAAGCCAAAATGCCCAGCCGAACGGGCATCGTGGCAAGCTTCAAGAACCTGCTTGCGGAGGGGGGGAGGCACGTACCAACATTCCCCCCTCCGCCAAACTCCATTCTCCAAACGCAATTGGGAGTCCCCTTCGGCAGCTGGAGGCTCGTGCAGCCCCGCCTCCTCCAATTCCCGCAGGAAAGGAGAGACGAGACTGGGAATGGGGGGCGGAGGAGAAGCGGATGTTTGAGATCGAGTGACAGCCAACCCCAACTGGGAGGGGGAAAGAACAGTGCGTGGAATGTCTCGTAAGGCAGCTCCACCCCCCTCCCCGGGCAGGCGCGAGAGCGCGTCAGCCAGTTTGTTGGTTTTCCCAGGGAAAAAATGGACTGTAAAAGAGAAACGAGAAAAGAAGTCGGCCCAACGAAGTTGTTTTGCGGACATCTTGAGGGGGGTGGAAAGAGCTGCCAGGTTTTTATGATCCGACCAAACTTGAAAGGGATGCTTAGCCCCCTCCAGCCAGTGGCGCCAAGTGGAGAGTGCTGCCTTGATGGCCGCAGTCTCTTTGTCACCCACAGTCCAGTTGAGCTCGGCACCAGAGAATTTTTTTGACAAATAAGCACACGGAACCAGTCTACCATCTTTATTTTTCTGCAACAGGGCTGCCCCAAGTGCTTTGTCCGAGGCGTCCACGTGAACCACAAACGGGAGATCCGGGTCAGGGTGCTTTAGGATAGGTTCGGTGGTAAACGCAGATTTTAGTAGTTCAAAGGCTGTTTGACATTTTTCAGACCAGAAAAGGGGGGCCCCGGGCTTGGCGGACAGTGGATCCTTACCCTTAGTGCGTAAGAGGTCTGTGAGAGGGAGAGTCAGTTCAGCAAATTGGGGTATAAAATCACGATAGAAATTAGCAAAACCAAGAAACGACTGGAGTTCTTTGCGGTTGGTGGGGGCAGGCCATTGGAGGACTGCGTCAATTTTAGCAGGATCCATTTTTACGCCCTCGGGCGAGATCCGGTAACCCAAATAGTCAATGGAGGTCTGATGAAAACAGCATTTGGAGAGTTTGGCAAAGAGAGAGTTGTCAAGCAAGCGTTTCAGCACCTCTCGAACCAATATTTCATGCTCTTCTATTGTTTGTGAGTAAATTAAAACGTCATCTAAGTATACAACAACTCCCTTGTACAGTAAATCATGGAGAACTTCATTAATAAGGGCCATGAAAGCCCCGGGGGCCCCACTTAACCCGAATGGCATTATTAAGTATTCAAACTGTCCAAACTTTGTGTTAAACGCAGTCAAGTGTTCATATCCTTCAGCAATTCTGACTCTGTAGTAAGCTTCTCTCAAGTCCAATTTAGTAAAAATGCGTCCTTTGCCGAGTGCATCTAAAAGGTCCTTGATCAAAGGCAAAGGATATTTATTGGACAGGGAAACCGCATTGAGACCTCGATAATCTGTGCAAAGCCTTAAAGACCCATCTTTCTTTTTGACAAACAAAACAGGAGCAGCGTGTGTGTGTTTGGTAGCCCGCCGTATGAAACCGCGAGCAAGGTTCTTGTCTAAGAAGGCACGAAGTTCCTTCTCCTCATTGGGACTCATGCGGTAGATTCTACCCTTGGGTAGTTGCGCCCCTGGTTGTATGACAATTTTACAGTCAGTGTCTCTGTGGGGTGGCAACTGATCACATTCCTGCTCCTGAAAAACTCTGGCTAGATCTTGATATGCAGGTGGGATGCCAATAGAATCGGGAGCAATCACTGAGGAAGCCAGAGAGGGGGGTGTGTCAGGAGACGTTGGGTTTTCTTCCCAATTCATGTGTTCACCGCAGGGAGGGTCAGTGAATTCTAGGATCCTGTCTTTCCAAATGAATTTTGGTTCATGTAACAACAACCAAGGCATGCCCAAAACTATAGAGTGTTTGGCCACTGGCGCCAAAATGAAACTAATTTTCTCCCAATGGTCGGCGCAACGGAGGAGAACCGGCTGTGTTTTGAACTGGGCCGGTCCTTCGTTTCCGAGGGGGCTGCCGTCCATTTGGGTGAATGGTATGGGCTTAGCCAGTGGAATTCGGTCCAGACCCAGCTCCTCTGCCACCTGGGGCCGCATTAAGCAGTGGGAGCAGCCGGAATCCACAAGGGCCGAGGCTATAATGCGAGTGTGTTTAGCGGGGTTGGCCAGAAATGCTTGAACAGTAATGGGAGCGCTGCCTTCACTCACCGCGTCAGGAGTCGGGCCCATGTCCATGGGGGCTGAAGAAAGGCAAACAGCTGCTTCCCCCTCCTCTGGGTCGCCTTCGGTCACCGCTTTAGACGAGCCAGTGGGAGGCGGCCCTGACCTGCGTGGTGGTTTGGCAGACGGAGTGCGCGGAGCTGGAGCGGTTGGTTTTTGCTTCTTGGGACAGTTGGCGGCTAGATGACCTGGCCCTCCGCAGTAAAGACACAATCCAAGTCGGCGACGGCGTTCAGAGGTGGTTTCGGTAGGAGCGGCTGGGCTTGATTTGGTGGACACAGTAGTGGTTTTAGGGCGTGGGCGGCCTCCTTGACGAGCGTATTCCAAACGAGACGCCACCTGAGACCCCAACTGGATCCAATCTGCAATGGTACGAGGAACCCGAATTAAAAACACCGTTTCACGTAGTTTGCTGTCCACCGCATCTGAGAAGTATTCGCATTTCATGCGTTCAGGCCACTCAGGAGGAAGTCGAGCAGCCGCCGCACGAAATTCACGGACAAATTCTGCAAACGGGCGGTTGCCTTGCTGGATGGTTTTGATGGTGCGGATAGCTTCATTCTCGGCGCCTGGATCTTGAAAGCGCGCTCTTAAAGCTTGGAGGAATGCGGGCACTGTACGAGAGTCCTCATCCTGCAAATCCAAAACAGTCACGAACCAGTCGGCTGCTGCCCCATCCAGGACTGAGCCGATGTCCCGTATTTTTTCGCGTTCAGACCGGTATAGATCATCATAGTCTTCCAAGTGGGCATTGAGTTGTAAGATGAAGTAGGGAAGTTTGGAAGCGGTCCCATCAAAACGGGCTGGTATCGGGGGGCGATAGTAGCCCCGTTCGACGGCTCTTGGTGCCTGCTGAGGAGGTGGTTGCGCGGGTTGAGCGGGTTGGGCAGGCAGCTGTTGTACGGGGGGGGCCGGAATCGGGGGCGCTGGCGGTGCCGCTGGCGTTTGGGTGGCAGGACCCAGGTACGTGGCCCCCCTGGCGCCGGCATGATCAGTAACAGCGTAGACTCCAACTTGGGGCTTCCCGGTCTGCTGCCTCCTTAGCTCCCTTTCCAACGCAGCCAGATCCCTCTCCTTGCGAGCCAATGCATCCTGGTGCGCATGCAAAGCAGCCTTTTCTCGTTCCAATTTAGCCAGTTCGTCCCGTTTAAGGGCTTCAGTGAGCTCACTTTGCGTGCGCAGAGCCTGAACGCTTTCGCGTTGCCGTTGTAAATCCAGTCTGGACTGTTCCAGGACTTTATCATGGACTGATCGATTCTGGGCATACTGTCGTTGGAGCGCGTCTTTGGCACGGTCCAACTCGAGCTGGACTTCTTTGCGTTGCTGTTCCCGGTCCCTCTGCAGGTTTTCGCGCTCTTGCTGCAACTGTGCCCGCTCCTCCTCCCATAACTGGCGTTCACGGTTCCATGCCGCTTGGGCTTCTCGCAGTCGTCCCACTTCCTCATCCCAGTCCTCCCTCGATGGGAGAGGAAACCGGTCTGGCTGGGAACGCAGGCTTTCTTCGGACTCCTCGTCGTCTGGAAGCGAGGCATCGGAGACACCGTAGCCGCCGCAGCCACCGGTGGCTCCCCGAGGCACCTCAGGTGCGGTCGCTGGCCCAGGATCAGGGGGGTCCGATTGGGAAGCGGTACGGATACCCCTCCCAATTCCAGGTTTAGTCCCGGTGTCCTTTGGACGGGCCCCAGTGCTGTGCCACGGTGGTTCTTTGGGAGCATCACCAAAATACGAGTCCAGGAATCGTTCAATGGACTCCTGGGTTGCCGCATGAAAGGTGGTCAAGCCCGTCTCCTCCATGACAGGTTGCATCTGAGGTTTGTAATCCACATGAAAACGGGTAGAGATCCGATCCACAGGCGCTCGATCCATAGACAGCGCCCCAAACGACTCAAGGTCGTCGTCACGTCCCTCGTTCCAACGGAGTAAAGGAAGACTCGTGCTGATACGAGGACGGGAAAGAGCCACCAGCGAGGCCCGTTCTCCTGCTGGTTCCTCCAGATCCAGAAGGGAAAGGTCGGAGCCCTCTTTGGGGGCTACCGCACCTTCCGCAGTAAAATTCAACCTCTCCATCGCAAGACAAGAGGTCCACTGCACAGGAATATAGATGAATTAGGATTCCTGCCACAATGTAAGGAATTCCATAGACGCAGAAATAAAAGGCTTTGGGAGTAAAAGTCCATTTATTAAGACATCTTAGAAAGCTCAAGTACACGCAGTGGCAGGAATGACACTTCCCGCCAGAAGCACAGGTTATAA
>NW_025950841.1:0-12791 GCF_021028975.2 Sphaerodactylus townsendi
AGCCCCTTCCAGCATGGCCAATTGGCCATGCTGGAAGGGGCTGATGGGAATTGTAGTCCGTAACATCTGGAGTGCCAAAGGTTCACCACCACTGACCTAGAGGTATCCTGCTATTACAATTGATCTCCAGATGACTAAGATCAGTTTCCTGGAGAAAACGGCTGCTTTAGAAAGCCTATGCACTCAGCAGGGGTGGCCAACCTAGGGCGCTCCAGAGGTTCATGGACTACAGTTCCCATCAGCCCCTGCCAGCATGGCCAATAAAACATCTTCTTCCTGCCTCCCTCTCCTTTATTTATTTTTCACCAAAACAGCACATCAACATTTGGGGCGCAGCTATCCAGACACGCATTCATAATCTGTAGAGAACATACAATTCTCATTATATCTGCCAAAGCAGAAGAAACAGGAAGTTGGCCGCCCAGCAAGTTATATCGATGGTTTCCAGACGGTATAGCCAGTTGATGGGAGAAATAATGGGCTTCTCGTAGCCAAGTTTTTAATTACACAACAGAGCAAAATCCTACCATACCTCTTCCAAACAGTATGAATACTGGGGACAGATATGTTTTCATAAACATGATGAACAGACAAGTCAAAATAAGCCATGGATCGGAGGCCGAGCAACCCAGTACCTCCAGTTACAAAAGATCAGGTAACAGGTGGTCTGAAAGGTCTCAACCTGAGCCCCTGGAAAGCCTCTGCCAACCTCAGAAGACAATACTAACTTTGACATATTAATATTCAGTAGCAGCCTGCTTCGTGTGTTCAATAGGGACATTTTTTGACTCCCACTGGTATCCGTCCCAGTGTAAAGTAGGGGTTAAGAGCGGTGGGCTTTCCTTTGGAGAGCCACATTTGACTCCCCACTCCTCCACATGAGCAGAAGGCTCTTATCTGGTGAACTAGGTTTGTTTCCCCACTCCTACACATGAACAGTAGACTCTTATTTGGAGAACTGGGTTTGATTCCCCACTCCTCCACATGAGAAGCACATTCTTATTGGGAAACAGGGTTTGATTCCCTGCTCCTACACACGAAGCCTGCTGTGTGATTTTGGGCCAGTCACGGTTCTGTCTCAGTCCCACCTACCTCACAAGGTGGTTCTGTACACGTCTATGTAAATACAGGAAAACTTGGGAGGGAGCTGAAATTTAGGGAGGGGTGACCTATTTATGTATTTGATAAACTTAGAGGTTCTCCCAAAAGTACTTCCCCAAAAAGCGGGGGGGGGGGGGTTATGGTTGTAAAATTAGAGAGGTTTTTATTTTTGTATGTATAGCTTTTAGCTTGACTCTGTTCAATGCTGCACTGCTCTGAATTCTGCCGGATGTTGTGATAATGGTTGTTTTATCACTGTACTGTTTTTGCTTTGAATAAAGCTGTTATGGCTATGGATAACGCCAGATTCCCTGATGATGATGAGGAGGAGGAGGAGGAGGAGGAGGAGAAGGAGGAGGAGGAGGAGGAGGAGAAGAAGAAGAAGAAGAAGAAGAAGAAGAAGAAGAAGAAGAAGAAGAAGAAGAAGAAGAGGAGGAGGAGGAGGAGGAGGAGGAGGAGGAGGAGTTTGGATTTATATCCCCCCTTTCTCTCCTGCAGGAGACTCAAAGGGGCTGACAATCTCCTTGCCCTTCCCCCCTCACAACAAACACCCTGTGAGGTAGGTGGGGCTGAGAGAGCTCCGAGAAGCTGTGACTAGCCCAAGGTCACCCAGCTGGTGTGTGTGGGAGTGCACAGGCTAATCTGAATTCCCCAGAGAAGCCTCCACAGCTCAGGGGGCAGAGCTGGGAATCAAACCCGGTTCCTCCAGATTAGATACACGAGCTCTTAACCTCCTACGCCACTGCTGCTCCTATAACAATAAAAACTATAACAATAGTTTTATTACTATTTCTGTTTTGCATGCTCTTCTGTCCACTGACCGTTAAAATAAACATTCTATTCTACCACACAAGGTATCAATTGTGGGGAGAGGAAGGGAAGGAGTTTGTAAACTGCTTTGAGATATCTTACAGAAGATAAAAGCAGGCTATAAATCCAAACAACAACAACAACACCTCGTCCTCCTCCTCCAATATCTGCATGACTCTGAACATTTGCTCCTAAGTGGAACAGAGCACAAAGCATTCCCAATTAACTGTGGAAGGGCTCATTTTTTTCCCCAAGAGCCCCCCTCACTTAGAAGGGCCATCAGACTATATTTACGGCCAGTGGCGGCAGTGGTGGGATCCAAAAATGTTAACAACAGGTTCCGATGGTGGTGGGATTCAAACAGTGGCGCCGCCGCACACACGCACCTCCAGTCCCTATCGGGCAGGGAGGTTGCTTTAGTAACCCCTTCTCGGCACTCAGAAAAAATTAGTAACCACTTCTAGAGAAGTGGTGAGAACTGGTTGGATCCCACCTCTGAGTGGCGGGATTCAAATAATTTCACAACTGGTTGTTTACAAGCGCCATTTTAACAACCGGTTCTGCCCAAGTGGTGCGAACCGGCTGAATCCCACCACGGGAGCATGTCCACGTTGTATATTTACTTTTCCACACATTGTGAAGTTACAAACTGACGACGAGAAAGATGCAGGAGTTCAACAGGTTTGCCAACTCAGAAAATTACCATTCATGAAGCAGCAAGCACCATACAAGTCTAAAGCACAACTTGGCTGTGTCACCCGTAAACGCTGCAAATTGCTTACCAACACACATTTTTTAATTAGCTGCGTTCCTGCCCTGGGTCCTGGAAGCCATTACTGCACATTCATTTGGAACAGTAACAGATGTTCAGAAACTTTTTTTAAAAAATTGATTCCCGCATCTTAGAAAGCCACTGATAGTCTAGAAAACTGTAAGGAACAAAGAGGAATCTCGAGTAGGCCGTTCATTAAAGGAAACACGTGAAGTTGCCTTACACTGAATCAGACAATTGGTCTTTCTAGATCAATATTTACGTGGAGATGCCGCGGACTGAAGCCAGTATGCCAAGCAGACGCTACACCACTGAAACGCAACCCTCCCCGAAGGGACATCTACAGGGTCTAGAAAAACCCTGCCCAACTTAAGCGGGAGGTAGAATAGTTCTTATCCTAACTCTGGAGACAAGGTTAAGAGTGAATACATAACTTCAAGTTAACTGGATTTTATATTCTGTACCTATTTTAAGGACATGTCACAACAGGAAGTGACGGATTCTTTTTCCTGCCTCCCTGAGATGGGGTGGAAATCACCCACCAAGATGGCCTCCGCCTCCAAGAGAATGCTCTATTCTATAGCTCCCAAACTTTTTCGTTAGTGTATGCTTTGGCAACCCATTTCCCAAAAATTGCATACCTAGTAGCAAACGCATTATGTAATTTTTTTCCTGGGGGTACGCGTATTCCAGAGGTGGGATCCAGCAGGTTCTCACCAGTTCCCGAGAGTGGGTTACTAATTATTGGTGTGTGCCGAGAGGGGGTTACTAATTGGGTCTGCTTTTCTGTTAGAAATTCCATTAGGTCCAAAAATCATAAAGTCCTGTTGTTTCCTATGTGGCTGGTTAGCGAAGGTAGAAAACGGGATCATTCTCCCTGTTGGGCTGTTTTAAAAACATGTTTTAGAAATATGGTAAAGTTCCTTGTTTAGGGAAAGTAGCCTTCTTTTGATTTCTAGAAACAAAATTAAGTATTTGAAAGTATTAAGTATTTGACAGGCAGTCAATTAGAGGAGAAGTCGTTGTTTCTGTTGGCAGTAGACGATAGGACTTGCTACACTGAGTTTAAATTATGGACAGAAAGATACCAGCTGGAAATTAGGAACTTTTTTTTTACAGTAAGAGTTTTATACAGTAACAGATAAATTATTAATGCCCCGCCCCCAGAATGCCCGGCCACGCCCCCATCGTGCCCCGCCCAGCCCCATTGGCGCTACGCCACTGTTTGAATCCCATTACCATGGGAACCTGTTACTAAAATTTTTGGATCCCACCACTGGCGAATTCCTGGGGGTATGCGTACCCCAAGTTGAGAACTACTGCACTGTACCCTTTTCTGTCAAGACTCCGGTAGCAGCAGGCAACATACAAATATAGTCTGTTCAGAAAAATAAACTGAAAAGAACCAGACTCTAGATCAGGTGGAAATATGCTCTATTTTCCCTCATGGAAACAGCTTCAGTAGCATTTAACATTGCTTGACCTAATTCTAGCATCACCACTTGACTGTAATTTCCCGGGACAATTTTGTCAGGGCAGTCGTGAGTTCAGAGATGAAAGGATGCACATTTGAAACAGACAAGTCAGGTATGCTTTTGGTGTTGGATAAAGAGATCGGTGTTACTTCTCTGCACACAGGTGACATACTTCCAGCATGCCAATATTGTTTTTTTAAAAAAAAAAATTCTAGGCTTAAGCGCTCCACTTGCTGAGAAGTATGGCAGCAGATTTGATCATAAACACAGTTCTTTCAATACTGTTCAATTTATGGACATCCCGTTTGGTTAGATTTGGAGAGGGGACGGTGGATATTTTAGGCATATGGTGAAGAACTAAACATTCTCAAAGAAAGACCTAAGAGAGATGTTCAGAAATCAGAAGAACAAGCAAGAACCAATTCCAATGACATACATCTATAAAATTATGCATGGGGTAGAAAATGTTGACAGAGAGAAATTTTTCTCTCTTTCTCACAATACTAGAACCAGGGGGCATTCATTGAAAAAGCTGGGGGGAAGAATCAGGACTAATAAAAGGAAACACTTCTTCACGCAACGTGTGATTGGTGTTTGGAATATGCTGCCACAGGAGGTGGTGATGGCCACTAACCTGGACAACTTTAAAAGGGGCTTGGACAGATTTATGGAGGAGAAGTCGATCTATGGCTACCAATCTTGATCCTCCTTGATCTCAGATTGCAAATGCCTTAGCAGACCAGGTGCTTGGGGGGAGCAGCAGCCGCAGAAGGCCATTGCTTTCACATCCTGCATGTGAGCTCCCAAAGGCACCTGGTGGGCCACTGCGAGTAGCAGAGTGCTGGACTAGATGGACTCTGGTCTGATCCAGCTGGCTAGTTCTTATGTTCTTATGTTCACTTGCTGGCTTAGAATGCTACAAAGCCCTGGCACCAGTATCACGAAAGTCCAGTCTAGCGATCTTCCTTCCTAGTTCAAGAATGGATATGTTTATTTGATTAATCTGATTCATCTGGTGTAGTGGTATATGGCTACTGAAGAAGTAACTCTTAATACTTTATACTTTTTCCCATGATAGCTTCATTTGCAGAACAAATGGCATGTAAGTTTAAGCGTAAATTATTGCGTCTGGATGAATATGAAAAAATTTCATATTCAACACACACTTGACTTTTCAAAAAATGTTTTGGTTTGAACCAAGGCACTTTGTTTCAATGTTATCCTGCATTAAAATGAAGCCTGAAGGCAAGGGGGGGGGGGAATTTATGCCTGCATTTATCTCTGAAAGCGGTATCAGTAACCCAGTCAACAGAAGAAGAAGAAGAAGGAGGAGGAGGAGGAGGAGGAGGAGGAGGAGGAGGAGGAGGAGGAGGAGGAGGAGGATTTATATCCCCCCTTTCTCTCCTGTAAGGAAACTTGAAAGGGACTTATAAACTCCTTTCCCTTCCCTCCTCACAACAAACACCCTGTAACGTAGGTGAGGCTGAGAGAGCTCCAAGGTCACCCAGCTGGCATGTGTTGGAGTGCATAATCTAGTTCACCAGATAAGCCTCCACAGCTCAAGTGGCAGAGCAGGGAATCAAACCCAGTTCTCCAGATTAGAGTGCACCTGCTCTTAACTGCCACAGATCCTCTGAAGATGCCAGCCACAGATGCAGGCGAAACATAAGGTGAAAATGCTGCTAGAACACAGCCATACAGTCCGGAAACAACACAACACCGCCACAAATGCTACTTCTTGCAACTTAAGCTCAGGTCTTTCAAAAAACAGGTCTTTGGACCAGGATGCCCTTCTTGTTCTCACCTTTAACCGAGACTGAATGGGCACCTCTGTGTTCGAAACTGCACACGATCATTCCCAGGAATCATCAGTGAGGCCCGCTTCTTCAGTAACTATCGATGTCGAACAAAATCAAAGAACGTGAAGCCAGAAAGTCGGCCATCGGTGCCTTCGTATTCTCCAGTTGCAAAGAAGGACTTCATTTTAAAAGCACAACTTGCTGTTCTTTCAAAGTCACTCAAGACTTTAAAAGTCTTTGCTTCGGATTCAAGGGATGGCCCCAGCCTGTTTCTCTCAATTTGCTTGTAAAAACTGTACAGCTAAGCTGGTTCTTGTGGGTTTCCCGGGCTGTGTGGCCGTGGTCTGGTAGATCTTGTTCCTAACGTTTCGCCTGCATCTGTGGCTGGCATCTTCAGAGGTGTATCACAGAGAGAAGTCTGTTACACACTGTGTCCAATGAGAAGGGAATGTTTAGCGGGGTGTATGTTGTCCATAGTCCCAGGATGGGTAACCAATCAATAAATGTTTGGGTGGAACTTTCTATGCAAAGGTGTGGTTGACTGTATTGTATTGCGGCTGGGGTTTTTCAGTCCAAGGAGTGATTCACATTTGCATTCCTTGCAGCAGCAACAGTCTTAGTGAATGCAAACCCTGTGTCTGGGTGGAGTCCATTGTCCATGAACTTAGCATGCCCTTGGCCTTTGATTCTGATGTTTATAATTACTGGTAGCCAAGTTTTGTTAATTCTCAGAATTTCTTCCTTCTCGTTGAAGTTTTCTTGGTGTTTATGGATTTCAATGGCCTCCCAACAGCCACACATGCAGGTGAAACGTTAGGAACAAGACCTACCAGACCACGGCCACACAGCCTGGAAAACCCACAACCACCAGTTGAATCCGGCCATGAAAGCCTTCGACAATACACTGTGCAGCTAAGGCTCATTCCAGCATACTTACAACGAGTTGCAATGGTTGCAAATGAACTCGTTTGGACTTTGAGCCAAATGGAAAAAGCAATTCATTTTAACTATTACCTTTCGTTACCAAATACGCAATGCGGAGGCAGGCGGCGGGGCCAGCCCCTTATGCAGTTCGCCTGGTGCACATTCGGAACTTGGATTTCAAAGCTGCAGCAGCTCAGACGTTCTCGCTCGCACAGGCAGGCGGCTTCAGTGTACGGCTCACAGATCACACGACGCCTCCCAAACTGCCATTGTGTGACTGTGCTGGTGACCCGCTGGGCTCTAGTAAAACATCAAGGCTGCCCACGCCTGAAATCAAACACCACCAACCTCTCCCCCAGTAGCTTAGCAGGCTCTTTCACCTCTGTTATCTAACGTCCCTTATGTGTCTCTGGCTTGCTTCCTGCTTTTAATGCTTTTGAGCAGGGGTGGGCAACAGGGCCCGCTGGCACTCTCCCTGGTACCTGCCAAGTATTTTTAGAAACAGGGCAGGGCAGGGGTGGGGGGAAGGGTCTTTTGCCCAGCAAGGCTTCTGTTTGGCCAGTGGAGATTTGATTGGCTGTGCAGCTGCCACCATAGCACAAGGACTGTCGCTATGTGAGCGAAGGTAAGCTGCGGCAGCCATTTTGTGTCGGAATTCCGAAGGTGCCCACAGACTCAAAAAGATCGGGCACCCCCATTTTAGATCAATGTTTGTCATTAGTTTTTGCACCCTTCACAAATCTGCATCTCAAGTCATTCTCCAGCTGCCTTATTTCCAGGTGAAAAAATCAGGAAGCCAGTGGCACCTTCACGGCCAACAAAAGCGGCTACTCCCGCTGTCTCCAGCCTCTGGGGTTGGCAAACTTCTGCTAACTCGGAAGATGACCTTTTTGAACCTTTACTCTCTTTTTTATATATATATCATGACAATGCCCAGTACAGGATAGGCAGATCTTGCCAGATCGCAGAAGCTAAGCATGGTCAGCCCTGGTTAGTACTTGGATGGGAGACCACCAAAGAAGACCAGGATTGGTATGCAGAGGCAGGCAATGGCAAACCACCTCTGAATGTCTCTTGCCTTTAAAACCCTACAGGGTCACCCTATGATGTTCTCATCAATCAAGTTGTGACTTGATGATATCACCAGAATGGTCACACTCTCCTACGTGCCAACCAGTGCAAACACGCTCCGTTGACTACAAAACCCCATCTATACTATGTACTTCTGTGCCTCTGCGGTGACAAATTTGTCTCAAAACCTCCCAGCGAACCATCACCCGTAAGGAAATTCCAATCAAATTGGATGCGAGTGCCGGGGCTGAACATAAAAAAAAATGTGGTTTTGAAACGGTACATGTCACAAAGCACTTTTAAAATCTGGCGCGGGGCCTGCAGAACACGAAGTACTTGTGGAGACGTCTGCCAAGGGCCAGAAATAGAGCTAGTAAAGATTTGAAGAACAAAAGCAGAGCAACTAATTGTTTCGACTTGGAGTTTTCTTTAAAAAAATATCTCATCAATTCAAGGTGATCTCTGAGGGCACAGCTACATGACAAGTCACTGGCCAAGTTTTGTGAATCCACACAAGGCTGGCAGTATACAAGTCACATGGCCACAGAAGTTACGAAGAGTCGTGTAAGCGACTCCATGAAACTATCTTCCTGTTCCAAATTTTGGGAGCCTGCATAGGTAAGCCAAAAAGAGCAGCAGCCAATAGATAAATGCCAAGTTGCTCTCTAAGGGGATATATTTGTTTACTTGCTTGGTTTACACCCTGCCTTCCTTCCCAACAGCGTACACTATTTTCCTCTCCTCTGTTTTATCCTCAAAAAAACTCTGCGAGGTGGGTTAATCTGGAAGCATGCCATTGGCCCAAGATCACCCAGTGATCTTCCACAGCAGACGACGGGATACGAATCTAGTGTCACTCAGCTCCTAGTCTGACATGTTAACCACTGTGTCACATGTTACTGCTGCCCCTTCGGTCAGAACATCCTTTAAAGCACAGGTGTGAAACTTGCGGCCCTCCAGAAGTTATGATGCTGGCAGGGGGATGATGGGAACTGTAGTCCATAACTTCTGGAGGACCGCAAGTTTTCACACCTGTGCTTTAAACAGTTCCTTCCTAATGCACAACCAACCTTGGTGAATCATACCCATCCTGCAAAGTGTTTCTGTCTTTCTTGCTGAGACACAGGTAAAAAGCACCATTTATCTGCTTGTTGTGAGTTGTACAAGCTGGAAACTGGGTGAAGGCAGTGCCGTAGGAAGGGAAAATGGTGCCCGGGGCAAAAATGGCACACGCACATCCGTCCCCCCAACATGCCCGTCCCCCCAACACGCCTGCTCCGGTCAGTGGGAGCTGCTTCGGACTACGGAGGCTGCTCCGGGCTGCAGAGGCGGCCTGAGGGGAGAGGAGGGGTGGTGAGGGGTAGGGGGAGTGATTCTCCACCCACCCTGCACCCGCGTCCGGAGCGTTTACCGCCCCCCCCCCCGCCCTGTGGTAGCTCTGCCTATGGGTGAAGGGCGCCATTTTGCTCTCCCTTTTGTCAAAAAAGGTTTGGGGGTAGCGGATGCAAGGAAACTTAGGAAAACATTATGCCACAGTTTGTTTGTGTGGCAGACAGGGTGCTTTGCTCGCAAAAGGACCCACATTCAATGCCCGGCACCTCCAGTTAACAGGGCCAGGCAACTGGTGATGTGAAAGATTCCCGCTTGATCTCGAAAGACCAATGGTCAGATTCAAAGGCAACGAACTCACCTCATGCGCTGCATAACGCAACCCTCAACCTCTTGTGTGCTTCCCAAGTTCGTTAGGACAGTTTTAAGTCACTGCTCACAATCCTCTGAACCACAAGAGTTGTGACCCCAGAAATTTTCATTAGTAGCTCCATCGGTCGTCTCCCATGCATCAACATTTCTTGGGGAGGGAGGGAGGAAGGGAGGGAGGGAGGGAGAAGCACTCACAGTCTAAAGCCAAAAACGGAGGGAGGAGCAAAGTTTACAGCAGATGGTGGGAAACCAAGGAATCAACATATTTTTAGAGTTAGTAACATGTCCCAAGTGGCACATTACAGAAGGAGACTGAACTATGCCTCTCTTTGAAAGGAAGCAAATGATTTTGGAAGCCTACATATGTGAGACGTGTTGGATTTTTCTTTCTCCCCCCCCCGCCCCCGCCGGCCCCCAACCGCATACCAAAACATTTAGGTTTAGCGACATGCTAATTATGGTAGTACCTATCCCTTATTTGATCAGCAACACTCTTTGCTGGAGAAACACAAAAGTTTCCCTCCAGAAGATTGTTTCAGGGGGTAGCTATGTTGCTTTTAAGAGGGGCAGAGAAGAAGAAGAAGAAGAAGGAGGAGGAGGAGGAGGAGGAGGAGGAGGAGGAGGAGGAGGAGGAGGAGGAGGATTTAGTAGCTCCATCGGTCGTTTCCCATGCTTCAACATTTCTTGGGAGGGAGGGAGGGATGGAAGGAGGGAGGGAGGGAGGGAGGGAGGGAGGGAGACTCAAAGGGGCTTACAAACTCCTTTCCCTTCCCCCCTCACAACAAACACCCTGTGAGGTAGGTGGGGCTGAGAGAGCTCAGAAGAACTGTGACTAGCCCAAGGACACCCAGCTGGTGGTAATGTGTTGGGAGTGCGCAGGACAATCTAAGATTCCTTGGACAAGCCACCATAGCTCAGTGAGCAGGGAATGAAACTTAATTCCTCATGGATAGAGTACACCTGCTCTTACTACACCACTGCTGCATAGATTCAAATTCACTAACACCTTAGAGACCAACAAACTTTGGGGGGTACAACCTTCCAAAAGTCAAAGCTCTGTCTCTTGAGGACAACCCTTAAAATTGATTTGGAACTCTATAAGGGATTTCACCTGGATTTGAATCTTACATGGATGGCTGGGAACTGCCAGGTTCCACTAATAAGAACTGCTCACGACCATTAGGAGATTTCTTCTGGTCTTCAACCCAAACCTACCTTTCTCAATAGCTCAATACCATCACAACCCTCATCTTGCTCTCCGAAGCAGCAGAAGAACCAGCTATTGTCCCCTTCTGTGGGACAGCTCCCTTCAGGCGTTTGAAGATAATTTATTTCCTTATTTACATTTATTCCCCGCTCTTTATCACGGTCTCAGGACAAGTTACAGTAAAAACCATAAAAACCTCATAACAACAATGATAAAACAATGATAAAACCACAATAAAACCCCATCTAAAGACCCAAAGACATAAGAACATAAGAAAGAGCCTGCTGGATCAGACCAGAGTCCATCTAGTCCAGCACTCTGCTACTCGCAGTGGCCCACCAGGTGCCTTTGGGAGCTCACATGCAGGAGGTGAAAGCAATGGCCTTCTGCTGCTGCTGCTCCCGAGCACCTGGTCTGCTAAGGCATTTGCAACCTGGAAGGATCAAGATTGGTAGCCATAGATTACTTCTCCTCACTACGTCTGTCCTGGGCACTTTTAAAGCTATCCAGGTTAATGGCCATCACCACCTCCTGTGGCAGCCTATTCCAAACACCAATCATGCGTTGCGTGAAGAAGTGTTTCCTTTTATTAGTCCTAATTCTTCCCCCCAGCATTTTCAATGTGTATTTGGACATGGTATTGTGTGAGAAAGAGAGAAAAAATTCTCTCTTGTCAACATTTTCTACCCCATGCATAATTTTATAGACTTCAATCATATCCCCCTCAGACGTCTCCGCTCCAAACTAAAGAGTCCCAAACACTGCAGCCTCTCCTCATAAGGAAGGTACTCCAGTCCCTCAATCATCCTTGTTGCCCTTCTCTGCACTTTTTCTATCTCTTCAATATCTAAACTCCCACACACACATTCCACAAAAAAGGGATGGGTATACAGACATGTGGGGGGCGTCAGCCCAATGCCTGGGTGAAGAGGACAGTTTTCAAAACTCCAAGAGAGTAGGCACCCCGCGAACCTCTGAAGGGAGGGCATTCCATGATATAGGGGCCCCTCCAAGCCACACCCACCCCACTCACCTACAAAGGGAATGGGACAGCTAGGCACGCCTCCCACTTCGATCTCAGCGCCCAGGCGGGAATATATGCGCAGGTGAGCTCTCTCAGGTACCCAGGACTGAAGCCATATATGTCTCTTTCCATTCTTTTCTTCTTCGGCATAAACCCAGTTCTTCCAACTCTATCACTTGTTTTTCCAGACCATGTTCGCTGCCTTCTCATGGAACCCATTCCAATTAATCTACAACAGTGATGGCGAACCTTTTCGAGACCAAGTGCCCAAATTGCAACCCAAAACCCACTTATTTATTGCAAAGTGCCAACACGGCAATGTAACCTGATTACTGAGATTTTAGTTTAGAAAAACGGTTGGCTCCGAGGTGTGCGTTACTTGGTAGTAAGCTTGGTGGTGGTCGGCTTTGAAGCAAGCGTGCAACTCTTCCCACGGGTGAATCACGACCCTAGGAGGGTTTGCTCAAAAGCAAGTCCCATTGCCAGCAACCGAGCTTACTCCCAGGTAAAGGATCGCACTTCAGTTCTTCTCATGAATATCAGTGGGGTTTAACAGAACTTAACAGGGTTACCTACACTGTTCCCCAAAACTAGGTCTTAGGTTTAATGCTAATAATCGAGGCCAGCGGCCCAGGCCAGCCTAGATTTTTTGGGGGAGGGGGGGGACTTTGTGCGTGCCCACAGAGAGGGCTCTGAGTGCCACCTCTGGCACCTGTACCATAGGTTCGCCATCACTGATCTACAACTTGCATAAAGCAAGATACCCACAACTGAGCTGGTCTACTGACTAGGGTTGCCATCTTCCAGGTAGCACCTAGAGCCATGGTGGCGAACCTTTGGCACTCCAGATGTTATGGACTACAATTCCCATCAGCCCCTTCCAGCATGGCCAATTGGCCATGCTGGA
>NW_025950842.1:0-12789 GCF_021028975.2 Sphaerodactylus townsendi
TATGGCTACCAATCTTGATCCTCTTTGATCTGAGATTGCAAATGCCTTAACAGTCCAGGTGCTCGGGAGCAACAGCCGCAGAAGGCCATTGCTTTCACATCCTACATGTGAACTCCCAAAGGCACCTGGTGGGCCACTGCGAGTAGCAGAGAGCTGGACTAGATGGACTCTGGTCTGATCCAGCTGGCTTGTTCTTGTTCTTCTTCTTCTTATCTGTGGATCTCTTTGCTCTGGGAAACCATAATTCATGTCCTCCTGACTCATTACTTGAGCAAGTTTCTAGATGGTGGCACTTCGTGGCTATTTGCTTTAGGGGAGATGAGAGTCTGAGTGAAAAGACAGTGATGGGAAAACCACTTTAGGAACCTGCTATTTGCCAGAAAAGAAGGATTATCCACAACAGTCCTCTGTGATTTGTCGATAGAGCTCAGCAACCAACGGGAATTTTGCAGCCATCAATCAACTTTGCTTTTATCAGTAGTTGGTGTGTTTATGGCCTATGGCAAGATGCTGTAGTAGCTGGGAAGACATCTTCAACTGTACTATTGCTGCTGAGGGGCACAATGCTTCTTTCAAAAGGACAAAAGATATTAAGTTTTTCTTGTGGCACAGTGTATTGAGGAAGGGAGTAAAACAGCATTTCTGGGCCGTGTTAACAGTGGGATCTTCTAACAGTATCCATAGAGCAAATTCAGGGCTCACAGCAATGAAATGATCCATCAGTCAAAGTACTTGATGGAAGGAAGGGGAGTACAGCCTCATGTTAGGGAGTGTCTTTTTTTTTCCGTATTGAAAGCTGAGAGAGCTACTGAGGTAAATAGATCACTGACATGAACTAAAAGGATGTGTTTGAAATTCTTTTTGCCGATTTTCAGTGTTTTAAAAAATGTGAATAGTGATATTTAATACTAGCATGAGCTTATCAGTTTTAGCAACACTGGGCAGTTATACCTAAGAGGAGAATAGGGGTCAAAATGTTGTATTCTGCTATTTACTTATTTCCTGGTGCTATGCAATGCAACACGCTTTTCGGATTATTAAGCAATTTAAAATACAATCAAACTGTATTGTAGCTTCAAACAGATATAATATCATTTTAAGGAAGAGGATTAAACCATGTGAGTAGACAATTTAAGTTGACCAGAATGAAACACTGCAGTTCATTTACATTTACAGTCCTGGTAATTAAATGATAACACAACCCATTACTGTCTTTGATATTTGGTAGTGCCTGTTTTAAATCTGCTTTCCAAATAGTGAATCCCCAAGCTCTACCATCTTTAATGCAGTTTTCCCTCCTAGCAGGTCATCTCCAAAGTGGGGATGCAGTAATGATGCTCAAATCAGTGAGAAACTGGTTGCACGTTCGCACATTTAGCTGCTTCTGTAATCATGCTGAAGAGGCAGAGATACAACCCTTTGGAGTAGGAATCCACAGTGTCTGGAAAGTGATAAAGAGTTCCTGGTACAGAATAAAGGTGTCATTTGGCTTGTGGTCCAGTTTGATGCTACCAGCCTCTCTTCAGAGGCGACAATGGCACCACACAAACATATCTTCACCTACCTCTGCCACTATCCAACAACTTACTCTGGTAACACTTGCCCCTTTATTTAACACACAGTGATAGTAAGTCAATGTTGTTTACAGTTTCTTCCCCTTCTTGCTCCCTTTGATGAGCACACTAAAACCTGGCTTAATTTCAGTGTGCACATACTTCCTTGTTGTTGCAAAAGATCACAATCTGATGACACCACAAGGTGCTGGGTATATAACTTTAAATACTAATTTTATGTTCCCTATCTAATTTCAGTATGAAAATAATTCCAGTGGTGAAATCTATCCATTTGATCAGTGGAATTAGCTGGTATAAGTTTTTTTTCTGAATCCTTGTGGAGATTATGTTAGCCTTGAGTAAAGGCACTGAGAACATCAGACAGATCCAGAAAAAATTAGAAAGGTCAGAGGTCAGCTGGCTGAGAAGTAAGAATCAGAGTAATTTTTTCAAACAAGAATATTCAAATACACATATATTAATGAAAAGGTAAAGACAGTGAAATTGAATCCCCACGTCTAGTCAATAAAACACTGGCTAAATGCCTTCTGTTTCTCTCCTTTTTCTTTTCAATTTTTTGATGATAAAAGAAATTGATGAACTAATTCAGAGCTTTCTGGGACATTCAGACTTATGGCACCTATGAAAGCTTTCAAATGGTGCAGCTCCATCCAGAATTGGAGACTGGAACATAGTTAAGACACATTCCACATATTTGTTTTCCTTATTTGGACTGCACTCTCTTTGAATGTCCCTAAATGTTCATCAGTTCATGCTAACAATGGGCTTTTCCCCACTTTGCCACGACCCCCTTATGCCGCGCGCAGCTCTCAGCTCGCGTCATTTCTGGCGCGTGCCTGGGCTTCCCCATGACCCCGCACTCTGCGCGGGGTCATCAAAAGGCGCCGTTTGGAAGAGCACCAGGAATGACGCGCGCTGAAGGGGCGCGACAGCGGCTGCGTCAGGGCGGCTGTGTTGTCGCCGCCGCTGTAGTGGGGAGTGCCGGGGGACCCCGCGCTACCTGCCTACAGTAGCGCGGGGCAGAAGGTAAGTGGGAAAACGCCCTATCAGGATTTTATCATTTTCTGATCAGCAGTAAATTTGCCTCTATCAATATTATGAGAAGCATAGCTTTTTAAAAATAAAAAAAAGTTTTAAACCTTGCGATTGAGAACATGTCTCTGAAATGGAGGTCAGCAGCTAGAGGCTCCTAGGCCAAATCTTGCTTCCTCAGAACTGTTGCCTGGCCCTTCAATTAGCTGTCTTAGGAGAGAAAATGTCACCAGCATGGCAACAAATATTGTATGCTTGCTGCACTGGCCTCTCTCCTTTTAGTGTGTTCCTTCAAGAAAATTCTTAGTTTACTCAGGCATTAAGGTGATCAATATGATAGACATTGTGTGTAAATCTCTATTTTATGTTTGTCTGTTTTCACAATGTGTTCCTTATTGCTATTAGAACTGTGAAACTTTTGTGTTCAGTTTTATCCTTGTTGAACATCATACTAACACATACAAATTTTCTGTACATATAATTCTTCTTTCTGGGATGTATTCTTGAGTTTTTAATTTAAATGTTCACCATTTATGGTCCCTAAGCGCCTATCCAGACACTTAACAGTGGGGGTGGGAAGATGATCTGGGGAAGTAAAACATTTCCAGGGCTGTGAAATTGTGATTAATACGTTGATATAATGAAATGGATTTTATTTTTATCTTACAGCTTAACTAGTGTAAATTCATTTTCCTGGGAATAAAAACTGGACAATATTCAAGACAGTAACTCAAGTCTAGTTAGCTATGGTAGTTCCAGTGTAGCACAATCACAGTCAATGCACAGTTGAGTCCAACAGGATTTCAAGGTAGCACAACACAACTTTACATTAGACCACACAGTGTGGCTAATTTTGTGTTGGACTGTAGTCATAGCCTAATTTGCATGTCTGAATATATATTCATATATGACATAATATAATATGATTCTGCTTAAGATCAATAATATGAACAACTTTCCAAACTGGTTTAGGGCTAGATGCATTTGATCTCCTAACCATGGATGGTAATTTCCACATCAGAAAATTTGTTCATGAGCATCATCCTATATAGAAATTGAGTTTTGGAGCTAAGAACTAAATTAAGCAGTTCTACTCATAAATGTGTATCATGTAAGCTTACTGGTTTGCTTTCAGGAGATTGCAGGCATCCTAGATCATTATTTGGGAATTAAAAGTTGCTGAGTTGGAGTTGCTGAATAATGTTCCAGAACAATGTTCTCCAGAAGAAGGAAGCATTATAGACTTAACAAGTTTCAAGACAATCTCTTGAACAGGACCTCAAACAATCCAGATTCAAATATAATCCCAGATATTAAACAGAATCCCAGATATTAAACTTTATAAGATTGTGTAGCTCTTGACATTTATATACACATCCATCTACAGCCAGTGGCTGCCCATGACAAAAATTATACCTTATAAGAAGTGAGCACTTATTAAAAAAACGAAACAAAGAAAAAATAAGGAGAGGGGAAGATAGAAATAACGTTGCCACCAAATTAATTTTTGCAGGCTTGAAAAGATGAAAACATATGCACAGAAGAACCAATTAACTTCCAAATGAAGGCGAAAATAGAGACAAAGAATGTTTGCCTGTTGGTCTACCGCAGAAAGCTGTTCTGTGTTAACAAGGAAACTCCATGTCTGCAGTTTGCATTTTGATTAGGAGTGAGTGGATTGAAAGCCAGCCAAGAAGATAGAAAGCAAATAGTCCATAAAAGGTGATCTCCCATGTTGCATGCCTCCTGCAATTTATTTCAGTCATTAAAGGAAAACAGATGTGCATTCATTAGCTGTTTTTCTCTCCAGAAGTTCTTAGTATTGATTGCAAACAGGAGAACTGATTGGTGGGACCTGAGCTACTGTGAACAAACTTAAAGGATTCCCAGTTCTGTTGCACTATAAGGAGAGAAGGAAAGGCAGAATGGAAATGAACATATTTATTTGAACCAGTAATAAAATAAATCAAAATAATAAAATAAATCAAATAAATCAAAATATTTATTTGAACCAGTAATAAAATAAATCAAAATAAATCAAAATCTCTGTCTTAGTAAGAAGAAGAAGAGTTTATATTGGATTTATATTCCCCTTTCTCTCCTGCAGGAGACTCAAAGGGGCTTACAATCTCCTTGCCCTTCCCCCCTCACAACAAACACCCTGTGAGGTAGGTGGGGCTGAGAGAGCTCCGAGAAGCTGTGACTAGCCCAAGGTCACCCAGCTGGCATGTGTGGGAGTGTACAGGCTAATCTGAATTCCCCAGATAAGCCTCCACAGCTCAGGTGGCAGAGTTGGGAATCAAACCCAGTTCCTCCAGATTAGATACACGAGCTCTTAACCTCCTACGCCACTGCTGCTCCTTCTGATTGAATAATTGAATAGAAAATGAACTACAGCATTTTTGACTCCACAAAGTCAAATGATATAGACTTTAGAAATGAAGATTTCAAGCTTTTATGTTCTACCAGCTCACAAAAAGCAACTTAAGAAGAACCATCAACATGCTAAACTACCACCATGAGATATATCTGAAGTATGTCAAATTTTCTGTATGTCAAATTTTCTGTAGCATATTTCAAAATATGCACTGTAGTTGAAACAACAATGGGAAGTTTTGGGATATTACAGTGCTAAGCAGCTACAGGGTTGAAGCCTGTACCTTAGACCAATGAGGATCATAATTATAACAATGTTTTAGTCTTTTTTATATGAAGAGATTTTTGCTACTTGAATTGTAGATCGTAGTTCTCCAAAATTTTCATAGAGATTGACATGATCCACCTGTACCATGGGCCGGACCTTTCCCAATGAATGGAAATCATTCAAGAGCACATTTTCTATTTATGGACAGCTCTCCCAAAATATCAATAATCCATAAAAATTATGAACAGGCAGAAAGCCAACCCTCTAATCACTAGGTAGCCTGACTAGAGGAAAATTGCCTCTTAACTTTATAGAATAACATTTTTTTCAGTAGCTGCCATCCTATGAACACTTACAGGGAAGTAAGCCCCACAGAACACAGTAAAATGTGAAGTCTTTAAAACAGTGCTTGTGAGTAAATATGGGTGGAATCAAGATGCATGGTTAGTTAAGCTCTGGCTAAGAATTTCCTTCCTGGCTGCAGAGTGAAGTATGGATGTCATTTGTTTTCCTAAGTCTGTCCAGGCTCTTTTAATGTCATTAATCATATAATTTCAGCTAATGGAGCTGAACTTGCAAGATTGGGCTAATGCATTAATAATGAGATCGTGTTAGATTTGGATGATCCCAAGCACTGTGAACGAGCTTTCATCTTTTTGCATCATGCTGCTGCCATTCATCTAATCTCAGCTCAAGAGCCACAAGGGTCCCGTTCTGTTTTCCCTTCACACCTGTCATTGCCAATGATGCACAGTGTTGCCTGGTATCAGTTATAAGGCAGAGTGGAGCCATCTTTTACTTGTGATACTGTACTTTCTCAAACAGAAAAAAAATCAATGGTTGTTTATATTACTATTCCACAACCCCCTCCTTTAAAGTAATTTATGACAAGGCTGAAGCCATTCATTTTATTAAGCTGTTATTAGTGGGTAGATATTATTCTGCTCCATTGATCCTGAGGATATAGAATTGCTGCTTATTAATTTAGGGCCATATGTCTTGGATTTCAATTTGGCTTTGCAGTCTAAATCCTTCTTTTGTTTAAAAAAGAAAAGGGAAGAGAAGAATTGACACCACAGCAGATATGTTACTTAAGGAAGGGAACTATCATAAGCCTAATGCTTCTGTAACTTTGAAGCATGCCAGAGTATCTTGAAAATACACTGGTGCTCTGCTAATTCTGGACTGAACTCTGGTGCTTACATAGAAATGGGCAGTGTCAAGGGTCTGAAGTGTGTGGAGAAGGGCTTAGTCCTTCTCCTAAGCCTTCTCTATTGTTTCTTAGCCTCTTCTACCACCTCCACCATTCTATTCACCCCAAGATCTGAACTGCATGGGTGGCATTGCTGGAGGGGACATATTTCCTTCCCCATTTGAGCATCTGATAATAGGTAACATGGCTGCGAAAGGGGCCTGAAACCTGCATCTGTGGAATTCTATGATGGCTCATGCCAGAAAATGTCCCTGCTCATGCCATCTTACAGTGGAGAGTGGTGGATGTCTTTTGATCCCTGCCTTGTGCTCCCAGTGTAGTTTGCAGCAGTTTGATGTCCAGTGAGGGGTCCTAGTCACACGTGTAAACCACCTGGATGCTTCCTCTCTGCCAGTCACAGGGGTGTTGTTGGCACACTATGTCATAATTAGTAAGTTGTGGTACGGTTGCTTTGGACTCTAGTGCAATTGTTACACTCTCTGCACCTTGACCTAAGGTCTTTTATTGTCCCCTCGGCAAAATGGCAATAGGATACTAACTAGCCAGGCTGTGCTGTGTCCAGGTAGTGACAAAACTGTGCATTGTAAGGGGTTTCAGAACACCCTGAATTAGATGTGAACACAATAGTTTAATCTGTAGAGATCTAGCTCAGACCATCTTGTTTAAACTAGGCTGCTACCTGTGCAACGTGGCTAATCTATACCTGGGATTGGTAGCCAGGATAATGTTTTGTTGGCATGCAATGCATCTGTAGCAGCCCAGTTCTCTAAAAAGGTCACATTGGGCCACTCCCCACTCACCATAAGCTGCGGGGTCACCTCTTTAAAAGACATGAGTAGGATGGACGTTCCCCACGTCACCAGCGCTCACTGCGCAGCTGCCCTTAATTTGCCGCTCTCCCACCTCCTTGTCGCGCAGCAAATTAGGTCCTCTGAAAAGAGCAACATTTTCAAAAACCCCGCAGGTGCCGCAGGGGGGTGGGGAACCTCGGCTGTTTACGCGTGGCTGATTCGCTCTGACGCGCAGCTTCCGGCCAATCAGGAAACAGGAACTGCCATTTTGTTTAGGGAGGGTATTCCCGTCAGAAAGTGCTCGGAAATTGAGACGTGTGCACAACAAGACGTGCCAACATTGCTCTTTTTTTTGCTCTTTTTTGCTCGGGTTCCACTGTTTTGCAGCTTGGCAAAGTGCTGCTGAGCACAGGGTTGTCAGCGGTGTAAACCGAAACTGAGATTTACTTTCATTTTTCTGCCCAAGCAATTTGCAACAGGTAGTGACGTCAGCATGTGCAGACGTCTTAAAACAATGCGTTCAGCTTATCCAAACGAACTTTTCGGGTCAGCCAATCAAAATGGAGCCCCGCCTTCGGCTGGCTGCAACTCCCACGTGTAAATGATGCACACACGTGCCAGCCAATCAGAACGCTCGATTGCCTCTTTGACTCTTGATGTGGAACCCCGCGCTATTTCCTAAATGGAAAATGAGTGGGGAACAAATGTCTCCGTTGTCAAAAGCCACGGAGGCTTTTCTACAAGGGGTCACTGCGGGGTTGCACTCAGACAAGGTAAGTGGGGAGTGGCCCATTGTCTGGTCAAAATCATTAGTGGTAAGTCTTTCGTCTCACTGGTCTCATGTTAGGATTAGGCCTGAGTATTATGATTAATCAAGATGAGTTTCTGATATTCCTTTCAATCTTGTGAAGTTTAAAAACAATTGGGATAGCGACTTAGAGAACATTTTAAAAATCTGCAGAAGTAGCAAAAAAACCTCTGCACGTTTGTATAAGCTATATATCATGCAGCATAACAAATACATTGCACGATAAATTTAATGCATTTTGTATTCAAAATGATGCATCGTCTTTCGAACCAAATTTATCACCACTTCAGTTTCACTTCATATGCTGAATCAGAGCCACCACCTACTTAATTAAAACTCTCACCTGTGATTTGCATTACACTATTAATCAGGTCAAACAGGAATGAAACATGTTGTGTATTAAATCCCATTTATCAAGGCATACGTTAATTATAAAACAAATGAAAACTTTATGAAGAAGATGTTCCAAAGGAGTTCTTAATGCCATTTGGGGACATTTCCACACAGATAAAACAAGCTACCCAAATCCATATCATACATGTGCTCATTTATCTATGGCAGAGATGATGATAATCTGATGATGAATGGGCATTTGTGTAGCCCCTGATTACTGGTTGAGTGAATCCACACTCCATCTAGAACAGGGGTCTGCAACCTGTGGCTCTCCAGAAGTTCATGGGCTACAATTCCCATCAGGATCTGCCAGCATGGCCAATGGGCCATGCTGGCAGGGGCTGATGGGATTTGTAGTTCATGAACTTCTGGAGAGCAGCAGGTTGCAGACCCCTGATCTAGAAGTTCTCCTGTGCAGAAACCATTAGAATTAACAGGAAGGATACAAACACACTGTAGTGTTGCCAGTAGGATAGTATCCTTGCATAGAAACTGTTGTTCTTTAGGTATAATTTGTCCCTTAAATTTAGTGTCTTGTGTGCCTTACATTTGTTGAGAAATTTGTGCTAGGTTGAGAGATACCTGGAGATGTTGGGGGTGGAGTCTGAGGAATACAGGGTTTGGGGCAAGGACATAGGTGTGTGTGTGTGGGGGGGGGGTTCTCGGGTTCAAACCCTCCCATTACATGTCCAAAGCTCCGTCCCCGTTTGTGAATTTTTGAATTTGTTAGTGTTTTTTCGGTTTTTGGCCTACAGGGGGCGCAGTTTTCAGGCTAGCAGCACCAAAATTTCAGAAATTTGCTGGGGGACTTTTCTGATGATTCTACGCAGGTTTGGTGAGGTTTGGTTCAGGGGGTCCAAAGTTAGGGACTCCCAAAGGTGGTGCCCCATCCCCCATTGTTTCCAATGGGAGCTAATAGAAGATGGGGGCTACACCTTTGAGGGTCCAAAGTTATGGAACCAAACTTCACCGAACCTGGGAGGTATCATCAGGACAGTCTCTTACTGATACCACTCAAGTTTTGTGAAGTTTGGTCCAGGGGATCCAAAGTTATGGACTTCCAAAGGGGGTGCCCTGTCCCCCATTGTTTCCAATGGGAGCTAATAGGACATGGGGGATACACTTTTGAGGGTCCATAACTTTCGGCCCCCTGAACCAAACTTCACAAAACCTGGGTGGTATCACAAGGAGAGTCTCCTAAAGATACCCTGAATTTTTGGTGCTGCTAGATTAACAATTGCACCCCTGACAGCAGGCACCCCCCAAATTTCCCCAGATTCTCCTTTTAAATCCACTCCCGCCTGCCAATGCTTGTTTACTTTCTTTCTTTTATTCTCTCAATGCCTAATAAAGGTTATTATTATTATTAAATCCACCCCCTTCGACATGGATTTAAAGGGAGAATCTGAGGTCCCCAGTTTTAACATTGAAAGTGATGCTGTTTCAGGGTGGGGGAGAATCCACCCCAAAACAGCATCACTTTCAATGTTGTTTTAACTGGGGACCCCAGATTCTCCCTTTAGAAGGAGGATTTAAAAGGAGAATCTGGTGGATTTAAAAGGAGAATCTGGGCTCCCTACTTTAAACACAATTGAAAATGATGCTGTTTGGGGGTGGATTCCATAAGAACATAAGAACATAAGAACAAGCCAGCTGGATCAGACCAGAGTCCATCTAGTCCAGCTCTCTGCTACTCGCAGTGGCCCACCAGGTGCCTTTGGGAGCTCACAGGCAGGATGTGAAAGCAATGGCCTTCTGCTGCTGCTGCTCCCAAGCACCTGGTCTGCTAAGGCATTTGCAACCTCAGATCAAGGAGGATCAAGATTGGTAGCCATAAATCGACTTCTCCTCCATAAATCTGTCCAAGCCCCTTTTAAAGCTATCCAGGTTAGTGGCCATCACCACCTCCTGTGGCAGCATATTCCAAACACCAATCACACGTTGCGTGAAGAAGTGTTTCCTTTTATTAGTCCTAATTCTTCCCCCCAGCATTTTCAATGAATGCCCCCTGGTTCTAGTATTGTGAGAAAGAGAGAAAAATTTCTCTCTGTCAACATTTTCTACCCCATGCATAATTTTGTAGACTTCAATCATATCCCCCCTCAGCCGCCTCCTCTCCAAACTAAAGAGTCCCAAACGCTGCAGCCTCTCCTCATAGGGAAGGTGCTCCAGTCCCTCAATCATCCTTGTTGCCCTTCTCTGCACTTTTTCTATCTCCTCAATATCCTTTTTGAGATGCTGCGACCAGAACTGGACACAGTACTCCAAGTGCGGTCGCACCACTGCTTTATATAAGGGCATGACAATCTTTGCAGTTTTATTATCAATTCCTTTTCTAATGATCCCCAGCATAGAGTTTGCCTTTTTTACAGCTGCCATGCATTGAGTTGACATTCCCATGGAACTATCAACTAAGACGCCTAAATCCCTTTCCTGGTCTGTGACTGATAGCACTGACCCCTGTAGCGTGTATGTGAAGTTTGGATTTTTTGCCCCTATGTGCATCACTTTACATTTTGCTACATTGAACTGCATTTGCCATTTCTGAGCCCACTCACCTAATTTATCAAGGTCCGCTTGGAGCTCTTCGCAATCTTTTGTGGTTCTCACCACCCTACATAATTTGGTATCATCTGCAAACTTGGCCACCACGCTACCCACCCCTACTTCCAGGTCATTTATGAATAGGTTAAAGAGCACTGGTCCCCAAACGGATCCTTGGGGGACACCACTCCCGACATCTCTCCATTGTGAGAACTTCCCATTTACACCCACTCTTTGTTTCCTGTTTCTCAACCAGTTTTTAATCCATAGGAGGACTTCCCCTCTTATTCCTTCCCCCCCCCCAATCTAGGATCACCTCTCCCCTGGTTGGTTCCACAACCATCTGCTCTAAGCCACAGTCATTTAGCATATCCAGGAATGCTCTCTCCTTACTATGACCTGAACATGCATTTTTCCAGTTTATATGGGGATAGTTAAAATCACCCATTACCACTACATTTTTGTTTTTGTTGGCCTCTCTAATTTCTTTTTCCATCTCAGAATCCTCTTGTGCACTTTGGTCTGGGGGACGATAATATATTTCTAATATTAAACTGTCCTTCACACCTGGTATTGATATCCACAGTGATTCTGTAGGGGAACCAGCTCCCCTTGCATTGTCTATTTTATGTGATACTATGCTCTCTTTGATGTAAAGGGCAACTCCACCCCCAATGCGCCCTGTCCTATCCTTCCTATAGAGCCTGTAGCCTGGTATAACAGCATCCCACTGGTTCTCCTCATTCCACCATGTCTCTGTAATGCCCACTATATCAAAGTCCTCCTTCAAAACTCTGTACTCTAGCTCCCCCATTTTAGGTCGAATGCTTCTACTATTAGCATAGAGACACCTGTATACCCTGTCTCTGTCCTTAACCTGGGATTTATGTGCTTTACCCTCAAGTCTTTTGCAGACACTATCCCTTGTCACATGCACATTGCTATGTTCCTCGCTTGTATGTGGTTGATTTAGAAAAACCTCCCTCTCTGTCTGCATCCCCATAGATACTGTATTCCGAACCGAAGTCACCTCAGCTCCTGTCGGCTTTCCCCCAGTGATCAGTTTAAAAGCTGTTCTGCCACCTTTTTAATGTTGAGCGCCAGCAGCCTGGTTCCTCTTTGGTTAAGATGAAGCCCGTCCAGTTTGTACAGGCCTGCCTTGTCCCAAAAGGTTTCCCAGTTCCTGACAAATCTGAAACCCTCTGCCTTACACCACCTTCTCATCCACGCATTGAGACCCTGTATCTCCGCTTGCCTAGCTCGCCCTGCGCGTGGAACGGGTAGCATTTCTGAGAATGCCACCTTGGAGGTCCTGGACTTCAACCTGTTTCCTAGCAGCCTAAATTTAGCTTCCAGAACCTCCCGGCTACATTTCCCAATGTCATTGGTGCCAATATGGACCACAACTGCTGACTCCACCCCAGCACTGTCTAACAGCCTATCTAGACGAAGCGTGACATCCGCAACCTTCGCACCAGGCAGGCAAGTCACCATGCGGTCATCACGCCTCTCACAAACCCAACTCTCTACATTTCTAATGATCGAATCACCCACTACAAGGAGCCCCCCACCTCCCCGAGGGGTATCCTCAGTGCGAGAGGATAGCTGATCACCAGTTAAGGAAGGGATCCCATCTAAGGGAGCATCTTCCCCCACCTCAGACTGGCACCCTCCGTCCCCAAGACCTTCATTCTCCATGACATCTGAAGAGATGTCACCTTGGGAGTGGGACCCGGCTGTTAGGTCCCTGAAAGCCTCGTCTGTCACCCTCTCTGCCTCTTTCAGCTTCT
>NW_025950843.1:0-12787 GCF_021028975.2 Sphaerodactylus townsendi
CCTCCAAGCACCTTGGACATTTTTGACTCTCTTGATTTTCCCTTTCAACTGTGACTCTAGACCAATGAGAGGCTGATGCTGGGGCTGGGGAGAAGTATCCTTGTTGAATATATAAAATGCAAAGCATTGTATATGCTAAGTTCGCAGTCTAAGTTCAGAGAGTGTGTGTTCAACTTTGTTCTTGCTGAAAAGTTCTGTATAGCTTTATAGTCTTGTATAGCACAGACTTGTGTAACCTTGCAACTGCTAAAGTAAAACCTTCCTATAGAAAGAACATCTTGCGTGGAGAGTATTCTTTTCCAAGAGTGGTAGGAGGCTGCACTGAGTGCAAGAAAACTACTAGACCTTCTCATCTTACCAGAGTAGCTCCGCTTTAAACTCTGCTGATAGAGAAGTCACAATCTTTGAAGTTGTGGAATGTCATAACCTGTTTATTCATTCATTTATTCATTAAATGTAATACATACATGTAATGCATACATACATGTATGCTGGCACCAGCATACATTCCACTTGGGAGGCGGGTGCTGCCTGAAATAAAGACTGTAAAATCCTGGCCTGATGATGCCTCTAAATTACTTCAAGATTGTTTTGAGACAACAAATTGGGATGTTTTCTACCACCCAGATCTGGAGGAATATACCACTGCTGTTCTGAGTTATATCACCTACTGCATAGACACTCTTACTGTGGGTAAGCGCATCCGGATTTACTCCAACCATAAACCCTGGATGACAAAGGAGGTTCAGCGACTTTTGCATGAAAGGAATATTGCTTTCAGATCTGGTGATGAGGCAAAATATAGTGCGGCGAGAGCCAGTCTCAAGAGAGGTATTCGACAAGCCAAGATGAGTTATAAGAGAAAAATTGAGGATTATTTTAATAATAACAACATGAGGCAGGTGTGGCAGGGGATTCAACAAATTACCAATCATAAACCAACCAATGACATTTCTGTAGATGGGGATTCTTCGCTGGCAGAGGAGCTAAATCACTTTTTTGCCCGCTTTGAAACAGGTCTATCAGAAGGAGATGACACACAGCCACTAGGTGATTGCAGCTCACACCTCACTGTGGAGGAACATGAGGTGAGGCAAGTTTTGAGGGCTGTGAACCCAAGGAAGGCTGCTGGACCGGATGGTATTCCCGGTCGGGTGTTAAAGGAATGCGCTAACCAACTGGCTGGTGTTTTTGCTGGGATCTTTAATCGATCTTTATCCCAGTCCACCATCCCATCTTGTTTGAAAGCTTCCACCATTGTTCCACTACCAAAGAGATTTCCTGCTGACAATCTTCAGGATTATAGACCAGTGGCACTCACCCCCATCATCATGAAGTGTTTTGAAAAACTGGTCCATAGGCATATTAGTTCTTGCCTTCCAGATACATTTGATAAACATCAGTTCGCATATCGGACTAATAGATCTACGGAGGACGCCATTGCCATTAACCTCCACAATGCTTTGACGCATCTTGAACATCAGGGGAATTATGTGTGAATGCTCTTTGCGGACTTTAGTTCCGCATTTAATACAATCTCGCCACAAAGACTGGTGACAAAACTTGTGGATCTTGGACTCTCACATTCAATCTGTTTGTGGATTAGGGACTTCTTGTCTGGACGTTCCCAGAGGGTTAGACTGGGAAATCGGGTTTCCTCAGTTCTTACTCTAAATATGGGAACGCCACAGGGCTGTGTGTTGAGTCCTTTACTGTTCACCCTTTATACATATGACTGTACTCCTGTCTATCATAGTAACACCATTATCAAATTTGCTGATGACACAACGGTGGTGGGGCTCATCTCTGGAGGGGATGAGTCTGCCTATCGGAATGAAGTGGACTGACTGCTCTCATGGTGCAGGGAAAATAACCTGGTTCTTAACACTAACAAGACAAAGGAGCTTATAGTGGACTATAGAAGGAATAGCTTAGAAATTCAGCCCTTGACTATAAATGGAGATCAAGTGGAGCGGGTGGCTAGTTTTAAATTTCTGGGCGTTATGATTAAAGAGGACTTGACCTGGGGCGTACAGACTGCCGCGGTGGTTAAGAAAGCCCAGCAAAGACTGTACTTTCTGAGACTTTTAAGGAAGCAACAACTGGATGAAAAACTTCTGGTGTCCTTTTACCGCTGTGCTATAGAGAGTGTCCTAACCTACTGCATCTGTGTATGGTTCTCCAGTTGCACAGTGGTGAATAGGAAGGCGCTCCAAAGGGTGATCACTACTGCACAAAGGATTATCGGCTGCCCTCTTCCCTCCTTGGAAGAAATCTATAAATCCCGAAGCCTAAATAAAGCCCAAAATATTCTGAGGGACCCGTCTCATCCAGCACACTCTCTTTTTAAACTGTTACCATCTGGCAGACGATACAGGGCCCTCAGAACTAGGACAAAGAGGCTTAGAGACAGCTTCTACTCTAGAGCTCTGGCTATGCTAAACTCCGCTGCTTCATATTGATGTATTTGGGGCTGTGTAGGGATGGGTGGAGGAAGGGGAAAGTGAGGATGATGTATGAGTCTGAAATTGTGTGCATCGAGGAATGCTGCTGTTAATTTCATTGTGCGTGCACAATGACAATAAAATGCTTATGCTTATGCTTATGCTTACATCACCCCTCCCTTTTGGGCTCAGGGCAGTTCACAACCATAAAACATACATATAAAACAATAAATAACATACATCCAATAAATGCATGAACTATCAATATGGCATTTGTGTTCCAGTCTTGCAGCATATAACCCACCACCTCAAAAGGATCTTAACTGATATTGGTGGAGTTGAAAAGCTGGAACAGATCCAGAAAAGGGCAACCAAAATGGTCAAAGGTCTGGAATCCATGCCTACAAGGAGAGGCTTAGGGAGCTGGGGATGTTAAGTTTGGTGAAGAGAAGGTTAAGAGGTGACATGAGAGCCCTGTTTAGATATCTGAAGGGATGTCAAGTTGGTAAGGGAGCAAGCTTGCTTTCTGCAGCTAGTCCAACCCCCCGATAAGCATAAGCATAAGCATTTTATTGTCATCGTGCACGCACAACGAAATTTACAGCAGCGTTCCTCGATGCACACAATTTCAGACTCATACCCCATCCTCACTTTCCCCTTCCTCCACCCATCCCTACACAGCCCCAAACACATCAACACGAAGCCGCGGAGTTCAGCATAGCCACAGCTCTAGAGTAGAAGCTGTCTCTAAGCCTCTTTGTCCTAGCTTTGATAGACCTGTATCGTCTGCCGGATGGTAACAGTTCAAAAAGAGAGTGTGCTGGATGAGACGGGTCCCTCAGAATATTTTGGGCTTTCTTTAGGCTTCAGGAATTATAGAGTTCTTCCAAGGAGGGGAGAGGGCAGCCGATAATCCTCTGAGCAGTAGTGATCACCCTTTGGAGCACCTTCCTATTCGCCACTGTGCAACTGGAGAACCATACACCGATGCAGTAGGTTAAGACACTCTCTATAGCACAGCGGTAAAAGGACACCAGGAGTCCTGATCAATTCAGGATCAGCCTAAAACAGGGGTGTCCAACTCTGGTGCCCTGGTGGGTATAAATTACCAATTGGCCATGCTGGTAGGGGCTGATGGGAATCGTAGTCCATGAACATCTGGGGTGCCAGAGTTGGACACCCCTGGCCTACAGCATCCCTGACAAGTGTTTGTCCAGCCACTGCATAAAGACTACCAGTGAGGGGGAGCTCAACACTACCCCAGGCAGCTGAGTCCACTGCTGAGCTACTCTCTCTCTGGAAAAAAAATCCTAATGCCCAGCTGGTTCCTTTCAGCCTTCTAATTGATACCCATCATTTTAAGTCCTATCCACCTGTGCCAACAGGAACAGCTCCCTGCCCTCCTCTCAGTGGTCAAATACATCAAGAGACCGATCATGTTCTCCCTCAACTTCCTCCTCTCCAGACTAAACGTTTCCAAGTCCCTCAGCCTTTCCTCATAGGGCAGTCTCCAGGCTCCTGATCTTCCTGGGTAGGAGCGTGGTGGCCAAGTTTGCAGATGATACCAAATTATGTAGGGTGGTGAGAACCACAAAGGATTGCGAAGAGCTCCCAGCGGACCTTGATAAATTAGGTGAGTGGGCTAAGAAATGGCAAATGCAGTTCAATGTAGCTAAATGTAAAGTGATGCACATAGGGGCAAAGAATCCAAACTTCACATACACGCTACAGGGGTCAGTGCTATCAGTCACAGACCAGGAAAGGGATTTGGGAGTCTTAATTGATAGTTCCATGGGAATGTCAACTCAATGCATAGCAGCTGTGAAAAAGGCAAACTCTATGCTGGGGATAATTAGGAAAGGAGTTGATAATAAAACTGCAAGGATTGTCATGCCCTTATATAAAGCCGTGGTGCGACCGCACTTGGAGTACTGTGTCCAGTTCTGGTCGCCACATCTCAAAAAGGATATTGAGGAGATAGAAAAAGTGCAGAGAAGGGCAACGAGGATGATTGAGGGACTGGAGCACCTTCCCTATGAGGAGAGGCTGCAGCGTTTGGGACTCTTTAGTTTGGAGAGGAGACGTCTGAGGGGGGATATGATTGAAGTCTATAAAATTATGCATGGGGTAGAAAATGTTGACAGAGAGACATTTTTCTCTCTTTCTCACAATACTAGAACCAGGGGGCATCCATTGAAAATGCTGGGGGGAAGAATTAGGAGTAATAAAAGGAAACACTTCTTCACGCAACGTGTGATTGGTGTTTGGAATATGCTGCCACAGGAGGTGGTGATGGCCACTCACCTGGATAGCTTTAAAAGGGGCTTGGACAGATTGATGGAGGAGAAGTCGATCTCTGGCTACCAATCTTGATCCTCTTTGATCTGAGATTGCAAATGCCTTAACAGACCAGGTGATCGGGAGCAACAGCCGCAGAAGGCCATTGCTTTCACATCCTGCATGTGAGCTCCCAATGGCACCTGATGGGCCACTGCGAGTAGCAGAGAGCTGGACTAGATGGACTCCGGTCTGATCCAGCTGGCTTGTTCTTATGTTCTTATGTTCTTAAGCGATACCCTGGGCACTAAAAGACTCATCTCGGATGCTGCAGGGAACCACGAACATTCGGCCAGTGTAGCTGTTCGTCAAGCGACGGCACGGCTCCCCCTGGAATACCAAGGGTGGGTCTTGGGTGCGCAAGGACAAATGAGATACTTACAGTACTTTTTTTTCCTCTCGCTGTAGACGGATTGGGCTATTTTTATATTGATTGGCAGATTTTTCACTTCCTCTGCAATCTTCTTGGCTGAAAGCATTCACAGAATTAAACAAGTGCCCCCCCTCTCAGAAAAAAGAGGCTGTTTCTAAGAGTCCCCATCCTTTGTTCTCCATTCTGGAGCATGATGGATCTTGTCCACCAGATATCTGACTATGACTCATCCCTCTCATCCATCCCTTCTTTGGCTCATTAGGACTTTTGATTATAGCCATTTATGTGGTAGGTTGTTTTTGTTTTGTATACTTGGTTCCACCACATATCTTTCCTTTTTGTTCTATAAGCGTCCTAAAGCAAGGATGTCCAACTCTGGCGCTTCAGATGTTCATGGACTACAATTCCCATCAGCCCCTGTCCTAAAGGATACAGGAACCCCCAATGGTGGGATTCAAATAATTTATCAACCGTTTCAGGTGGTGGGATTCCAATAATTTAACAACTGGTTGTTTACACGCACCATTTTAACAACCGGTTCTGCTGAAGTGGTGCAAACTGGCTGAATCCCACCACTGAGGAACCCCCCACATCCTCCACAGCACCTCCAAAAAACATAGGACCCCCTCTTCGGTCACAAGGACCTCCAGGAATTGCCGTTTTCTTCACTGCTTAGGAGTTTGGGCCAAACTAGCTTAAGGACAGGAATAAATGGAATCTACAGTGACTCGCTCAGATCACACACCAGAAATGCCTCTGCTAAGGCTCTTTCAACACGTGAGAGGCAGTAGAAGAGGAAGGTGGGCCTCCCAAAGAGGCGCTAAGAGCCAGTGCGGTATGGTAGTTAAGAGCGGTGGACTCTAATCTGGAGAACCAGGCTTGACTCCCCCCTCCTCCACATGAGTGACAGACTCTTATCTGGTGGACTGGATTTGCTTTGTATCAATTTCTCAATGGATGCAACGTTAACAACTCCTCAGAAAACAAACGCGCTGCATCAACCGCTTATTTTATCAATTGCGCTAAGCCAACATTTAAAGCCCCACCTCCTCTCTCCAGCCCCACCTCCTCTCTCTTATAACATCTGTGAACCCTGCTGTTCCCCCCCACCCTCTCCTCCCCTTTTTCTTTTTAGGGGATTGCTAGTAGGTCGCCATCGTTAATTTTGATATTAGGATGCTGCATTTTAATGGGGTTAATTTTAGCATATAGAGCTATATTTAACTTTGATTTTATTTGTGCTCTATTTGTTTGTTCTGTTCGCCGCCCTGAGCCCTTCGGGGGAGGGTGGTTTATAAATACAATCAATCAAATCAAATCAAATCAAATCAAAGTGCAATACATAAAGTGCAACCAGTGAAAAGTGCAAAAAAATCAGAGCCTAGACATACAATATCATATAATATATACAATACAGAGTCCAGACTCTTGTGATATGATGTGATATTGTATAGTATTGTAAGAGTCTAGGCTCTGATGTTTTTGCACTTTTCACTGGTTGCACTTTATGTATTGCACTTTAAATGTTGGCTTAGCGCAATTGATAAAATAAGCGGTGGATGCAGCGCGTTTGTTTTCTGAGGAACTGGATTTGCTTCCCTGCCCCTACACATGAAACCTGCTGGGTGATCCTGGACCAGTCACAGCTCTGTCCAAACTGTCTCAGCCCCACCTGCCTCACAAGATGCCTGTTGTGGGATGATGATGATGATGATGACGACGACGACGACGACGACGACGATGATGGAGGAGGAGGAATTTACACCCAACCTTTCTCTCCTGTAAGAAGACTCAAGGCGCCTTACAAACTCCTTTTCCTTCCTCTCCCCACAACAGACACACCTTGTGAGGCAGGTGTGAAGAGAGAGTGACGGCAACCCTTAAAGTAGGGAAAAGCAGAGTAGAAAAACCAACTCTTCTCCTTCTTCTTGATGTGCATCAACCAACCATCAGGAGCTGAGGCAGAGAGACCAGTACTTAGAGGCTGACCTCAAAAGCTCAGTAGGGAGCTGAGACATCAAGAGGTCATTTTCAGGACTCTCTTGGGGAAAGAGAACCAGAGCTGCCTCTTGGCCCAGATGGTGAGACACCTGGCGCAGAGCGCAGCAGAGAGTGTGGAAGCTACCTGGTCCTATGCTGGAGTTTTCAGGCTACCTGAGGTACCAACTTTCAGACCTCTGCTGTAATTGCAGGGCTCTCTTGCTGCCTAGTTCCCTCTTGTGAAAAGGGGATCTTTTTCTAGACCACATGTGTCAAACTCAAGGCCCGCGGGCCACATCCGGCCCAGCGTACGATTATATCCGGCCCGCAAGATCATTTTATATATCTTAATGGCCCAGTGATATGAAGCACCAATAACACACACTTCAAATCCCATAATGCATTGCAGCAGCTGCCTTATAGGCTACCTACGTCACATCAAGCGCCTCTTGAAGTATACAACTTTAATTTCAAACCACAGCTAGCCCCTAAGAATGGCCAAGAGAAAAGTTGATTCGGAAAATAGAGCCTTTCAAACCAGTGGGAAAATGAGTGTATGTTTACTGAAATTGCTGGTTCCCTGTTTGGCCCGGGACCTAAAGTGTGCTTTGAGTTTGGGCCCCCTGTGCGATTGAGTTTGACACCCCTGTTCTAGACTAACATTCGTGCTGGCCCATTCACTTACCGCCACCAAATTCCAGGTCTGGGCGCCTGAGTGCTTCCGCCAAAGTGCTCTTCAGCTGTTCCAGTGGGGTTTCATGAGGGCTCTCGACTTCCTTCCGTCTTATGTCTAAAGTTATTAAGACAGGTGACTAAAATCCTTTGGGAATATACTGCTACATAACTCTTCTCCCTACCTACGAATCTATTTTGTGATAATGTCATGGCCCACGGACTGATTTCAGTGACATAGTAGTTAAGAGCAGGTGTACTCTAATCTGGAGGACCGGGTTTGATTCCGCACTCTGCCTTTTGAGCTGGGGAGGCTTATCTGGGGAACCAGATTAGCTTGTGCACTCCAACACACGTCAGCTGGATGATCTTGGGCTAGACAGGAAAAGGAGGAGGAAGTCAGAAAAGAAGGTCTCTTCTTTATGTTGCACAAAGCACAGGGCCTGCTCCAAGAGCATACCACCCACAGGGACATATGGGGTCAAATGTCCCCAGGCTGCGACCATTTAGTCACCTGGGGGCTGAAAATCGGCCCCACACCCCGCCTCCTTTCCCCCAAAACTGGATTTGTTTCCCTGCTCCTACACATGAAGCCTGCTGGGTGACCATTGGCTAGTCACAGTTCTTTCAGAGCTCTCTCAACACCACCTACCTCACACTGTGTCCTTACAGGACAGGAAAGGGGGGTGTTAAATCAAACTCTGTTCTTCTTCGTTATGTGCATTAAAGAGTTGGTCCCACCCAGCTGCTTCCTATGAAACTGATGCTTATAAATGAGCATAAAGCAACAGTCTTGGAGTTGCTGTTCAATGAATCAGAGCCTTGATCCTTCCCTTGACTGCTCTGCGGGGGCCAATGGGACAGCTCTTTGCCTTCTCCTTTTTAAAAGCAGATATGAGGAATTGAACCAGGGGTCTTCTGTATGCCAAGCAGCGATGCAGCCACTGAGCTCCACCCCCTCCTCTAAATTACTGGCCTGTTGCCATGACAACTAGCAGCATGCCGTACCAAGCACCATTTTCAAAATATTCAGCGCGAAATAGGCTTCTTGTTACAACCAGGAATTAGGTGCAATTCCCTTTGTCGGTCGTTCATTGGCTGAATCCCTACACAGGGCAAGAGAAAACAAACCTCAAGTATACCACAAACTCGGTTTGGGTGGGCGGACAGAGAATACACAGAATGGAACTTACACAAAATGCTCATCGCAATAATGGTGCCGGTGCTCAGCAGGGCTATGAACCCGCAGGCGATGTAAATCTTCTTTTCCCTTCCAACCGCGCCCGCAGCAGCAAAACGTAGACGCCCCCGTGGTGTGAGCCCCCGTGTGGCTGACGCCGATGACTTCATCCCTGGTTCTCCCCCGTGGGCAACAGGTCAGATCTAAAAGTCAGGGAAAACTCTGTTCCGTTTTGTAACATAAGAACATAAGAACTAGCCTGCTGGATCAGACCAGAGTCCATCTAGTCCAGCACTCTGCTACTCGCAGTCAGGGGCGTAACGAGGCAGCCCTGGGCAAATTGTAGCCCTGGGCAAAACCTGAGTTGGATGCCCCCCCCCATGGGCGGCCACTCCACCATGACCAAATTTTTTTTGCACCAGGACATTGGTGCCTGCAGGGATGCAGTTTTAGACATATCAGCACCAAAATTTCAGTGTATCATCAGGAGACTGTCCTTATGCTACTCCCCAAGTTTGGTGAGGTTTGGTTCAAGGAGTCCAAAGTTATGGACTTCCAAAGGGGGTGCCCCATCCCCCATTGTTTCCAATGGGAGCTAATAGGAGATGGGGGCTACAGTTTTGAGGGTCCATAACTTTGGACCCCCTGAACCAAACTGCACCAAACTTGGGGGTTCCCATCATCTTCAGATGATACCCTCAAATTTTGATGCCGAGACATCCAAAAATGCACCCCCTGCAGGAACATCCTAGAAATTTGCCCAAGAATCTTTGTTCTGCATTGAGTTTTCTGCATTGCTGTCAATGGGGGTTGCAGGCTGTGGGGGGCACATTTCTGAAGGCACAGTCTCAAGACTTTCAGGGTCTCATAAGGAGACTGCCCTAATGATACCCCCCAAGTTTGGTGCAGTTTGGTTCAGGGGGGCCAAAGTTATGGACCCTCAAAACTGTAGCCCCCATCTCCTATTAGCTCCCATTGGAAACAATGGGGGATAGGGGCACCCCCTTTGGGAGTCCATAACTTTGGACTCCCTGAATCAAACCTCACCAAACCTGGGGGGTAGCATAAGGACAGTCTCCTGATGATATGCTGAAATTTTGGTGCCGCTAGCCTAATAGCTGCGCCCCCTGCAGGCCAAAAATGGAAAACCACAAAAATACCCAAAAACGAACCCAGCATTTTGATGCCCCCCACAAGGTGATGCCCTGGGCAGCTGCCCACCTTGCCCAATGGGCATTACGCCAGTGCTCGCAGTGGCCCACCAGGTGCCTTTGGGAGCTCACATGCAGGAGGTGAAAGCAATGGCCTTCTGCTGCTGCTGCTCCTGAGCACCTGGTCTGCTAAGGCATTTGCAATCTGAGATCAAGGCGGATCAAGATTGGTAGCCATAAATTGACTTCTCCTCCATAAATCTGTCCAAGCCCTTTTTAAAGCTATCCAGGTTAGTGGCCATCACCACCTCCTGTGGCAGCATATTCCAAACACCAATCACACGTTGCATGAAGAAGTGTTTCCTTTTATTAGTCCTAATTCTTCCCCCCAGCATTTTCAATGAATGCCCCCTGGTTCTAGTATTGTGAGAAAGAGAGAAAAATGTCTCTCTGTCAACATTTTCTACCCCAGGCATGATTGTATAGACTTCAATCATATCCCCCTCAAACGTCTCCTCTCCAAACTAAAGAGTCCCAAACGCTGCAGCCTCTCCTCATAAGGAAGGTGCTCCAATCCTTCAATCATCCTCGTTGCCCTTCTCTGCACTTTTTCTATCTCTTTGAGATAGAAAACCTTTGCAACCTATATTGTCGAAGGCTTTCGCATCCAAGATCAACTGGCTGTTGTGAGTTTTCCAAGCTATATATGGCCACAGTTGTTTTAGCTTCTAACATTTCCCCATCTATGCCGGGCCAGTGAAATGTTTGGAGCCAGAACTACCAGACCACAGTCATATCGTGGCCCGTGCTCACAAGCCCAGGGGAATGTCAATCGCAACTGGAGGATCAGGAAGGAATTTTCCTCCATACCAGATTGTCCAGGGTACAGAGCAGGGGGTCCCTGGGGGAGTTGTGGGGGTGGGGGAGTAAATATGAATTCTCTGCATTGTGTAGGGGATTGGACTCAGGCGCATACCACCCAGGGGGACATATGGGGGTGATATGGACATATAGTTTATGATGTTTTAAGCCATTGTATTTAATCATACAAGTTATATTAGAGTAATTCACTGGGTACCAAGCACTTCAAAAACTTACTTTCGTTGGAAGAAACAAAACTCATAGAGCAGCCTGACACTGAGCTTTGATTTGGGAAAACAGGGCCCCACCAAGGAGATAAGGAATTAGCAGAAGCTCACAAATACAGATAAGGGCGAAGTAAAACTGGGTTGATATAGCAACCAAGATCTCTGAACGGGGCAAGATGACATAAAGAATACACGCCCAATTGTGGAAAGCAAGGTGGGCTTTGGAGAGGAGTGGAGATTCAAATGGCAATGTGTACGTATTCCAAATCTAGCCAATGGTCAGAAGACAAGGAGGGATGTTTGTAAGAGGGTATAAATTATGTTACACAAGCAACAGCCCCTTTGAACCTCCTCCCTGTTGCTAACAGAGGAGAGTTCCCTCTTCTGCGCAGAATTGAATGAAAACAATAAATCTCTGAACACTGAAGAAGCTTTTGGATGGTTATTTTTGTAACTGGTCAGAGCTTTTGCTCTGTGGACAGGGCCTTGCCCTGTGCCTATCAGGGGTCAAATGTCCCAGGGCTGCAGCCGTTTAGTCACATGGGGGGCCCCTGGAAAATCACCCTCACACCCCTCCTCTTCCCCCCCCCCCCGCAGGTCCATACACTTTCAAGACCTGGTGCAAAAAAATTTGTTTGGTCGTGATGGGGGAGGCCACCTGGCCATGGGGGTGGGGGCGGAAAACTCAGATTCTGCACAGGGCTACATTTTCCCTAGATACACCTCTGGTTGGACTAGATGACTAGAGCAGCAGTGGCGTAGTGGCTAAGAGCAGTGGTTAAGAACAGGTGCACTCTGATCTGGAGAAACCGGGTTTGATTCCCTGCTCTGCCGCTTGAGTTGTGGAGGCTTATCTGGGGAATTCAGATTAGCCTGTACACTCCCACACACGCCAGCTGGGTGACCTTGGGCTAGTCACAGCTTTTCGGAGCTCTCTCAGCCCCACCCACCTCACAGGGTGTTTGTTGTGAGGGGGGAAGGGCAAGGAGATTGTCAGCCCCTTTGAGTCTCCTACAGGAGAGAAAGGGGGGATATAAATCCAAACTCTTCTTCTTCTTCCTTCCATTCTGTTTTTCTAAAAAGTGCCGGAACACTTGAGTGATGTCAGTAGGAGTTGGATTCAGGGATTGTGATTCGCAGGGCAAGGAGGAAACGGCCTGGGTGCCGGAGGGGCTGACTTTAGAGGAAACTTTCAGTCACTTTCATCCAGCCTCAACCCAGGGCACCAGCGTAGATGTCCACCCACAATCAGAATGCTGGAAGCTGCAATGTCTGGTGGGCAAAGGAACTAAGAAGAGGGCAACTGCATGGGATGGATAGCTTTAAAAGGGGCTTGGACAGATTTATGGAGGAGAAGTCGATCTCTGGCTACCAATCTTGATCCTCTTTGATCTGAGATTGCAAATGCCTTAACAGACCAGGTGCTTGGGAGCAACAGCCGCAGAAGGCCATTGCTTTCACATCCTGCATGTGAGCTCCCAAAGGCACCTGGTGGGCCACTGCGAGTAGCAGAGAGTTGGACTAGATCAGGGGCCTGCAACCTGCGGCTCTCCAGATGTTCA
>NW_025950844.1:0-12780 GCF_021028975.2 Sphaerodactylus townsendi
GTAGGTCATGAACATCCGGAGCGCCATGAGTTTGGTGCCTGGCCTAGCCTGATCTCATCAACTTTGAGGAAGCTGAAGCAGGGTCAGCTCTGGTCAGTCCTTGGATGAGGAGACCATCAAAGGAAATCCAGAGTCACTGTAACAGAGTGGGAAAGCAATGGCAAGCTGTCTCTATTAATTATTATTATTACTCTAGGAAGCTAAGCAAGGTTGGCTTGATCCAGGGAATGAAACCATGCTGGGTATAGAAGGTAAATTGGTCAAAAACATCTGGAACATTTCAGAAGAACTGATAATCACATAATATTTGCGGCATATACTTCATCCTTCATGCACAGCAATTTTGACATCTATTGGGGGGACATGCTAATTCCTTCTTTGTCTCATAAGGAGGTAAATAATTACACAAAGTGGGCCCAGGCTAACCTTTGCCAGGATCTCAGGAGATAAGAGGTTATAGTCTTTGTCTTGTAACCCCGTGTGGGTTCACATTGGCCAGCTTTCCCCACTTTCTACTGTTTGCTGCGCGACTACTCTGCCCAAATAGCACGGGGTTCAGCAGCGCTCCCCATCGAGTCCGGGCGGCGCACAACGCCCCATCCGCCTCTAACTTCTGCAGCTCTCCAGCCCCTCAAGCGCTGAAGTCATTTCTGGCTGATAAAACGGCACCTTTCATGACCCCGCTGCGAGAGTGTGGGGCAGTGAGGAAGACTTCTGACCCCGCCGCTTCAGAAATGACTCATGGCTGCAGGTAGCGGCGCCGCAAACAGTAAGTGGGGAAAGAGCCCAATAGAGTCCACAGCCTCCAACCTCTCTCTTTTTGGACATCAAAGTGTTCAGAAGCAAAAGCACCGACCTGACAACTTTGACTCACTATTCTTAAATCAAGAATTATATCATGTAATCCAAAAAAGGCAAAAAATTCAGTTCCTTGTTTCTTGGGGGGGCGGGGCGGGGCAGGGAAGCAACTCAAACACTGTCAGCCTTTATGGAATGTAAGCACACTGCTAACCATGTAATTATAGATGAAATATTAAAGAAGTGGACTAATTACTCATAATACTCTGGAAGGCCCAATTAAAGCAAACATCTGTAGGATAATGTAAGGGTATTCTCGCTCGCTAATAAGAGGTACTTTCTTAGCAACAGAGAATAAAAAACAGCTAAATTGGATAGGCAGTTGAGATTATAAATATCCTATTACCATATAAAAGGCGGATTAACCTTACTTAATCGCCGCGATGCTTGATCATCAAAAGTCATGATATACCTCCATAATGTGACAGAATTTGGCCTGGAAAGAAAAAAAAAGAACAAATTGAGTTGACTAGATTTCCATTTTCCTCTCTTGAAGCTATCTTCGACAGTGTTCATCTACCTCCCCATCACAGAAAACAAATTAGCACAAATCCACTCTTTTTCAACCCACATAAGAACATAAGAACATAAGAACAAGCCAGCTGGATCAGACCAGAGTCCATCTTAGTCCAGCTTCCTCTGCTACTTCGCAGTGGCCCACCAGGTGCCATTGAGGAGCTCGCGATGCAGCAGATGTGAAAGCAATGGCCTTCATGCGGCTGTTGCTCCCGAAAGCACCCTGGACTGTTAGAGCATTTGCAATCTCAGATCCAAGGAGGATCAAGATTGGTAGCCATAGATCAGACTTCTCCTCCATAAATCTGTCCAAGCCCTTTTAAAGAAGCTATCCAGGTTAGTGGCCATCACCACCTCCCTGTGGCAGCATATTCCAAACACCAATCACCACGTTCATTGAAGAAGTGTTTCCTTTTATTAGTCCTAATTCTTCCCCCCAGCATTTTCAATGTATGCCCCTGGTTCTAGTGATTGTGAGAAAGAGAGAAAAAATTCTCTCTGTCAACATTTTTCTATCCCATTTAGCATAATTTTATGAGACTCTCAATCCATATCCCCACTCGAGACGTCTTCCTCTCCAAAATAAAAGAGTCCCAAATGCTGCAGCCTCTCCTCCATAAGGAAGGTGCTCCAGTCCCTCAATCATCCTCGTTGCCCTTCTCTGCTCTTTTTCTATCTCTTCAATATCCTTTTTTGAGATGTGGCGACCAGAACTGAACACAGTACTTCCGTAAGTGCGGTTGCACCTAACTGCGTTTTATATAAGGGCATGACAATACTTTGACAACCCCACATTTTGCTGGATGGTCCCTTGACAGTAGCGCTTGAGGACCTATGGTGTTTGTCTCGCTTCGGTGTGCCCCTGGAGGTTTGTAGGTCATAACGGCTCTGGTGGGCTTCCATCTTGAAACCTGGGTTCTAGTCCACATAGCTGCTGATAGTAGCTGCTCTGTTCTTCTAACCTGAATTGCATCCACCAATTACTGCAGTGCTGTAGCAGCAATTTGGACATGTGGACCAACCAATCAAGTGAGAGACAACTTTGTTATAGTGCAAGACCCAACAATGGATGAATGCAGAAGCATGTGATTGATCCATTTTCAAAACTCAATATGGAAATGCCTGTGGGTGGCTGGCTTCTTTGAGCTCATTGACTGGATGCAGGAGCAGCTCAACATTTCTCCCATTCCAGAGGCATTTGGAGATAAATGATCAACTGAACTTGGTACAATCAATGAATGGCTGTTGGAATGTCTTAAAAAAGGCAACACATCCATCAAAAATTATTACTATACCCTGTTCCACTTAAAGGTGATAGTAGATTGTATATTCCTCTGCCATAGAACAAAGTATACCAGACCTTCTTTGTTGTAGAATGTTCCACCTGGGTCCTAGTGTCTATCTAACCCTGCTTCCCCCCATCCATTTGAAAGTAAAAAAACATTTAGGCTTATATGCTCTTGTATCAAAGTTCCATGTTTGATAACACACAAAATAATGTCAGTATGTAAAAAGGAAGAATAATTCTCATATTCATTTGGGCCTGTATTCTAATGTAGCACCTCAACTGACCAAACTATCATCTTTCTGTGAAACAAAGCATACCTAGGTAGATGTGGTTATTTCCAACGTTTGTTGCTGATTTTAGATTTTAAATGCATTGGGGTGAAACATTTACCTTCCACTCGGATCAAGTAAGAGCATAACTGGGAATGTGCCTCACGTTTTCCCTGCCAATTCAGCAAATGCATTCTGGATTAATAATAACTGATGAGACTTCGCAAGCCAGCAGGTTTATGCCAGAGCCATATACACCCCTGTGCCGTGGAAATCGTTTATTGTTGAGCACAACTCAAAGCAGTGGCTTGGCTTTTAATCCTTAAATTGATTCTCTATGCATAAAGGGATATAGCGTTTTAATCAGATTTCTCCCTGTGATTAGGGTGACCGCAGCTCTGTTGATTTCAGTCAGCGTTTCCCAACTTGTTGAGTGATATACCCTCCATGAACTGAAAGCTTGCGTTGCTGTCGGATTATTGGAAAGAACTCACTGAAACTGCTGAATGGGACACTTCATTGCATTGATGTCATATTTAATACTATCGTTTAGGGTTCCCCAACATGGCTCCCATGGACATCATGGTGCCCGCAAAGTATTTTTTGAACATGGGCTGGGATGAGTGGAGCAGCAGTGGCGTAGGAGGTTAAGAGCGCGTGTATCTAATATGGAGGAACTGGGTTTGATTCCCAGCTCTGCCGCCTGAGCTGTGGAGGCTTATCTGGGGAATTCAGATTAGCCTGTGCACTCCCACACACGCCAGTTGGGTGACCTTGGGCTCGTCACAGTTCTTCTGAGCTCTCTCAGCCCCACCTACCTCACAGGGTGTTTGTTGTGAGGGGGGAAAGGCAAGGAGATTGTAAGCCCCTTTGAGTCTCCTACAGGATAGAAAGGGGGATATAAATCCAAACTCTTCTTTTTCTTCTTCTGCCAAGGCCCCCAGCGTGCTGACAGACGCAGAAGTGGACCTCCTGTGATCCCTACCTCCCCCTCTCACCAGCTATCTTCCTGGCCCCATCTCCTGCATTGGGTAGGTTGCTGCAGGGCAAGACAGCCGACGAGCGGGGGAGGCAGGGGCTCCTGGGGAGCCGTGGTCGCGATCGACAGCAGCACACCAATGAACAACCTGGCTGCAGGGTCATCAGCAGCGGGCAGCACAATGCGGGGCAATTTGGACATGAGCCATAGGAGCCCCTCGACCTCAGGCTGTGCAGTGAGCCTGAGGCGAGGCCCCCCACCTGAGCCGCAAGCTAAGGGGGATGGTGAAAGCAGGTCTGCACAAATACAGGCCAGGCCCTCAGGCTAAGAAGGGAGTGGAGCACAAATTGGTGGGGGAGGGCAGTCGCCCTTGGGGTGGGTTGGCGGGGGGCCACCTATTGGGGGGGGCAAAAAGCTCCGTTCTTGCCCTGGGCTATGTTTTCTGTTGATACTCCTATGCCCTGGAGAAAATGGCTTCTTTGGAAGGTGGACTCTATGGCAATATGTCCTGCTGAAGCCCCACCCTAACCCTTGCCCTCCTCAGGCTCCACCCCCAAAACCTCCAGGTATTTCCCGACCCTGAACTGGCAACCCTATTCATGCAGGAGAAGGAAGTGATAGAATACTGCATTGGTAGAATTGACTACCACTTCAGAACAGTGAGAGGGGAATTCCATCTTTGAGTGTTATGGCTTCCATGACCGCATGGGGATTTGAACTTGCTGTTGTACAGAAAAAAGGCAATGGATGGAGGAACATGCACACCACCCGGCACATCCTGCAGAATGACAGGAATAAAAATTAAATGGTTTATGATGACGCACTGTTTTCTGTCTCTTGCAAAGCTTTGTTATGTAAACTTTAAATTGTTCTTTTTATGACGTCAACATTGAATTGTCCTGAGCAGTTCCAGATTGGGAAGGAAGTATGCTAGCAGCCTCGACAACAACAGTACTTAATTACAATGTTTTTAGAAAAAGTTTAAATATTGACACCACAGAATATTAGTCCCATGATGGGACCAACATAACCTTTCCTGGAGAGATGTTTTGTAGAAGCTTGGAGATTTGGATGGAAACAAATACCAGATTAGGACTTCATGTTGCAGGAGCAGCTGAAATAAAATAAGCCTTTTGGGGGCCCATAAAATTGGACCCCTGAAGCAAAACTCACCAAGCCTGGATGCTATTACCAGGAGGGCCTCCTGGAGCCAACTTGAAAGTCAGGTGCATCTATCTTCAAAAAATGTACAGCCTGTTTACACACTCAGAAATTTCCCATTGGCTACAATGGAGTCAAGAGCACTACCAGAACAGAGAATCTTGGGCAGAATTTATTGGAGTGACTGGCTATTAGGAGTTGCATTTTTTTAAAGCCAGTATGTACCAAAATTTGAAAGTCTCACCCAGAGGCTGTTCTATGATGATACTACCCAAGATTGGTGAAGTTTTATTCAGGGGGGCCAAGGTTATGGACCCTCCGATAGGTCAGCCCCATCTCCCATTAGCTCCCATTGGAAACAATGGGGAATGGGAGACACCTCCTTTGGAGGTTTATAACTTTGGACCCCCCTGAAAGAAGGCTCACTGGAAACTGTGATGGCTGTTAATGGGACAGTCTGTGGTGATACTAACTTTAAATGTGTGTGCTCCTTGTAGGCCAAAACATGAAAAAAAAGCACTTTAAAGGCAAAAAAATTCAAAACCGACCCGAATTTTTAGGACATACTCGAATATTCATGTATATCTGAATATGTTATTTGTCTTATTGAGACATAAAGATAATTGTATGCCCAAATAAATCTGAATCCGAGTTTTACCGAATTTTTAGTGTATTTACCAAGCCTCATTTTTGCAAACATTCCTCTCACTACACTGAAGATATCAGCATGTGGAACTCTAAAACTCAAATTGCAGAGTATATATTAGTTTGGATTTGGATTTATATCCCCCCTCTCTCTCCTTGGGGAGACTCAAAGGGGCTTACAATGCTCCTTGCCCTTTCCCCTGCAGCCAGGCACCCTGTGGGGTAGGTGGGGGGGCTGAGAGAGCTCTGTGAAGTTGTGACTAGCCCAAGGTCACCCAGCACAGTGTGTGGGAGTGTGCAGGGCTAATCTGAATTCCCCAGATAAGCACTTCAGCTCAGGCAACCCAAGGAGCTGGGAATCAAGCTTCGGTTCACTCCAGATTAGATACACAAGCTCTTAACCTCCTACACCACTGCTGCTCATGAAACTTTGCTAGCTTCCCCTCTTCTGAAAAAAATGATGACCTCAAAGCCAGGAGACACCAGATCTCTTACAGTAAGGGGAGGTAACTTTTTTGATCCCATCTGTCAGAGGGCAAAACGGAAGATCTTCAATCCTTTGTATTTATTAATTCCTTATTCATGTTTTAAATTTACACCCCACCTATATGCAAGGTCTCTAGGCAGCTACAGGATTAAAACTTCCCCATACATAAAACCATCTCATAAAAACAGTGCAACATTCAAAAGTTAAAATCCCAACCCTCACCCCCAACCCTCACCCCCAACCAGCAGCATCTTAGAGGGGACATCCAGGGAGACTAACCAAATGCTCAGGTGAAGAGGAAAAATCTTTGCCAGACACCTAAATCTAGGCTGAAACACTTGCCCAAAACTGAATCTGCTGGAGAGCACTAGTTGCCCGATATGCTTCTTAGCATGGGAGGATCTAAGTCTAAGTAAGTCTTTCTCTCCTATAAGAAGAAGAAGAAGAGTTTGGATTTATATCCCCCCTTTCTCTCCTACAGGAGACTCAAAGGGGCTTACAATCTCCTTGCCCTTCCCCCCTCACAACAAACACCCTGTGAGGTGGGTGGGGCTGAGAGAGCTCCGAGAAGCTGTGACTAGCCCAAGGTCACCCAACTGGCGTGTGTGGGAGTGTACAGGCTAATCTGAATTCCCCAGATAAGCCTCCACAGCTCAGGCGGCAGAGCTGGGAATCAAACCCGGTTCCTCCAGATTAGATACACGAGCTCTTAACCTCCTATGCCACTGCTGCATAGGAGACTCAATATGGCTTATAAACTCATTTTTCTTCCTCTCCCCACCGCAGACATTTTGTGAGGCAGGTGGGGCTGAGAGAGTTCTGAGAGAACTGTGACTAGCCCAAGGTCACCCAACAGGAATGTAGGAGTGGGGAAACAAATCCGTTTCAGCCGATAAGAGTCCACCACTCATATGGAGGAGTGGGGAATCAAACCTGGTTCTCCAGATCAGAGTCCACTTAACCACTACACCACCCTGGCATTCAGCTTCCTCGGTGGGTCCTTTAGAAAATTCCCATTTCCCAAGGTCTCCTTTGGCAGCTTACACCAGCTTTTCCACTTGAGGCCTGCCTGCTTCGCTCATTTGCAGCCCAGTCCAAGAAATCACATTCACTAAAAACTTCAGGGCGGCCTTGGATGCAAATTGAAAGCGACTGGGCTTTGCAGCTCCAAAGAACTGGCTGCGTTTGGCTGCCCGAAGCCTCAAGCTGAGGTGACTTAATCCTGAAACATCAGGGAAACGGCAAGGTTTGTCGCCGAGCCCGGCATCAAAGGCATGAGAGAGTCAGCTGCCAGCCTTCAAAAGTGCTAGTTCAGGGACAAAGACAAGAACAGCTTTTTATACTTCAAGGGAAAAGAGGGCTCCCCCTGCCCCATTCCTTTTACTTCGAACAATATTTACATTTTGTTAAATCACCACTTTAAGGCCGAGCATTCAAGAGTTATTTGAAAATCCTGCCTTTAGTGCCGGATCCAACGTAATGGCCCTTTGGTGGAACTGCTGGGAAATATTTCTTTGTGGAAGTGGGGAGAGGTCAAGACAGATATGACACATGGGATTGCAACTCCTGGTTGAGAAATTCCTGGAGATTCGAGGGTGGCGTGCACCTTCCCCTGGGCCTGTTTGGCGGCGGCGTACGTGGGGCACCCCCTTATTTACACTTCCCCATCTTGCCGCAGGCCGGGGTCAGGACCAAAAAAGCCCCGGCTTTCGTTAAGGCCAGACTGACTGCATTGCAAGCCTTCGTGCATGATCTTTCTTTGGGCTGTGTTTGGTTAAGAAGTCATTCTGCTGCGGTTGCAGTCAAGAGCTTCCTGATTCCACACTACCCACACACCCATCTCCAGTGATGTTGGGAGGGGCGTGTGGTAGGGAACACAGGCAATAGAGTACCAAGCAGATAGGAGGAGGGCATGTTGGCAGGAGAGGCACATGGGCAAAAGTTCAGTAGCAGTGGGCTCCACCAGAAGCCCTGGGCCCTGGCAGCTGCTCCACCTCAGGGTAAAAAAAAATACACCACTAAATTGTCTTATAAATGTTTCGGAGGCAGCTGCCATCATGGTATTTGTTTCATTCTTCCTCATTTCTTTTTTCTGGTCTGATTTTTTAGCTGTGCCTCTTCTTTCCTTGAGCTTCCTTTGTCTGTATGTGGTTCTGCCTTTGGCAGCAGCCATTTTGTGACTGACTCCACCTCCTACAGCAGCCATTTTGTGTTTGGGCTCACCATTCTGTGCCAAAATTCCAAATGTGCTCCTAGGCTTAAAAAGATTGGGCACCCCTGACTCAGCTGCTGGGATTTTTCTCGATGCTAGTGTAACCTTCTTATCCTTGGCCACATCAATCTCCACCCTGTGGCTTAACAAACAAACAAACAAACAAACATGAAATTGCTTGAACAATGAACAAACCTTTAATCTTAACACAATTTTCTTTCATTTAACGATAAATAATAGTGAGCATATCCATCCATCCATCCATCCATCCATCCATCCATCCATCCATCCATCCATCCATCCATCCATCCATCCATCCATCCATCCATCCATCCATCCATCCATCCATCCATCCATCCATCCATCTATCTATCTATCTATCTATCTATCTATCTATCTATCTATCTATCTATCTATCTATCTATCTATCTATCTCTCACAACTCAATTGTACAAAATCTTCAGTACTTTTTTTAAAAAAGCACTCAGAACAGTTACCACCACTAACAGTGCCCAATAATGAAAGAATACAAAGAAAGTCCAAACTTTCATAAAGCAGGGCTTCTTTCTCTCATCTGGCCTTCTGTATCTGATGTAGCTGCTGCAGGTCTTTCCTCAATTTGGGCCTGTAAACAAAATAAGTAACTCCTTCAATTGCCTTCCTTCTCCTACTGCAGGCCAGATCAACTGAGGAGGGTGGGGCTCTTGCAGTTGTTAATAAATAAGCAAGTTTACCAACTGCACATGCTCAGTGAGCTCTCGTCCCCTGGGCCTTAAGATCTAAACGGAACACAAATACTAAAATGGCATGGGTTACACTAGCATCAACCGTATTTTCAGAAGGCTTAAGAATACTTCCAGCCCTTTTGAGACTAAAATTTAAGCAATAGGTAATGAATGAACCTTTTTGTTAATTTTACTGCTAATTCTTCAGCTTTAATTCAGGCCGCCGTTTGCTCTGGGGTTTGTTATGTTATAGGTACCGGTAATTAGTTCCATTGGGACTTCAGGTAGAAATAATTTCTACAAGGCAATTGGAGGTGGAGGAGAGAAGGCCAAAGAAACTCTGGCTGTGCAGATGAGAGCAGAAACTGGCCTCCTCTCTTAGGGTGCATGCACATTTAGCTGTTCTGGAATGATGGTGAAATAACAGAACAGGTAGATTAAAGTCATTAAGCTGCCAATCACTGACTCACATGTGATCTAAAGATCCAATTCACTTTGATTTCCTTAGTGCTATTCCACTACTAAACCTTCTAAGACAGTGGTTCTCAACCTTCCTAATGCCGCGACCCTTTCATACAGTTCCTCATGTTGTGGTGACCCCCCAACCCGAACATTTATCCATTTTACAGATGGAGAACACTGATGCAGAGAGTCTCAGGCGACCCCTGTGAAAGGGTCGTTCGACCCCCAGGGGTCCCAAAGGGGTCTCGACCCCCAGGTTGAGAACCACTGTCCTAGGATTATCATCGGATTCAGTTTAGAGACTGGGTGTATAGTTCTGATGCCTTGATGGATGGATCACTACTTTTGAAACTGGTGACCATTCCCTGGTTTAAATTATTCAGAAACGATCATCTTAGAGTTTCCTACCTGGTAAGTGTCTCAAATCAAAATCTTAGAGCAGCCGTCAGGTCTCCACACTTTCAAACCGTGCCAATGGCTGTATTGGCCGGAGACTCATGTCAAATGATCAACGCTTTTGTATCAGTGGAGCTCTAACACTGGAAGACTTACCCCATCTATCTATTTGGTTCCGGGCTGTATGGCAGTAGTGCCACCTGGGAACACATCCAGCCTGTATTGCGTCAGCTGCACTGGCTTCCAGTAGAGTTCCGGATCATCTTCGGGGCTTTCCGCATTACAGAAGGGAGCTAAGGTCGACTCGGTTCCCTTCAGTGGGGGGCGATTCCAGGCTGTCCGCACAGCAACTTACTTGGCCCCCTGGAACCGAGCTAAGTGGGCAGGATCATCTTGGTGCCTGTTTCGCTCCTCGATCGTGATTGGAGCTTGTGTTACCATGGGAAACGGGAGCGTTCTTTTTTTTTTACAGTTTTTACAGTTTACAGTTACATGCCCGCCACGACTCTCCCATTCTGCGCATGCCACAAAAGCGGCTCCTGATTGGTTGAACGGATGAGGTGTCGTTTCGATGCGTCCGCACTTCGAAGCTTTGAAGCGGTATCGACCTTGTTCCAGCAGAAAGGTGCAGTTCATAACTGCGACAGGGATGTCGCAGTTCTGAGGGGGGGGGGAACTGAGACAAAACAACGTTGAGCTCAGTTGCAGTGCGGATACACTGAGGTGAACCTAGATAGAAACCAGTACAACTCTGTCAGTGCGGAAAGCCCCTTCAAGATGTTGGTGTTGACCTTTAAGGCCTTACGTGGCCTGGGACCCTCGTATCTTCGAGACTGCATCACCCCATATGTCCCTGCACGGCCTCTCCGATCAACTGAGGCCAATTTACTAGTGGTCCCTGGCCCTTCGGCGATGCGGCTGGCCTCCACGCGGGCCAGGGCCTTTACGGCTCTGGCCCCGGCCTGGTGGAACGCTCTTCCTCCAGCTGTCAGGGCCCTGCAGGACCTTAGTGAGTTCCACTGGGCCTTTGGAGAAACCAGCCGCTGACTGTGCCCCCTCTCCTCTGGCCCCGACATCTGGGCCGTTGTCACCCGAGGAGACCTACCATCCTCTCCCCCTTTTGGGGGGAAGAGGGAACTTAAAGTTGGATATCGGACACCACATATTATATTATATATATTTTATTCTACTGTGACTTGTTATTGTATAACTGTTAGAATTTATTCTATGGTTTTACCGCTGCTTTAACGTTTTTAAGGTTTTAACTGTCTTACAGTGTTTTTATATGTTGTACATCGCCCAGAGCCCTTCGGGGATGGGGTGATACAAAAATCCAATAAATAAATAAATAAATAAATAAATAAATATTTGACTGTCTGTTGTATGTCAAACCCAAATTACTTGCTAGGATAGTTTCTGGTTTAAATATCCATTCTAAAGCCAGAAACTAATATTTTTGCTATCAGCCTCTGATGAGTACATTTCTCAAATAATGTCTTTTTATGGGCTTGCAGTGAAGAAAGGTACATTGTGGTTGCTAAGGGAGCAGTCTCTTAGAGCTGATTCTTGGTTGTTATGTTTTATTGGTATATTGTTGTGTGCGTTACTTAATATTGCTTTATATTTTTTAGCCAGTGCTGTATATTTTAATTTAATTCACCGTGTGTACTCATAATATTTTGATATAATCGTTGATGTGTTTGCAATGGCTCACAGGTACGTCCAAATAAATTCTTATTTCAAATATTTCTAAGAAACATTGTAACGAAAAAAGAGTGAGGATCTCTCTCTATCCTTTATTGGAATTCATTGCTTGTTTTCCGGACTCATAATAAAAGTCTGGCATAATAGACAGAGGACTTTCTGAAATGGTAAATGCGAATTACTTCAAGCACTCAGTAGGAATCTGGTCTTTCCCGCCCAGACATTATTCCCCCTTAGCTATAGCAATTCACGTTTCTTGGAGCTAGAGGACAGGAGTTCATTCTCCCCACAAAACATTATTTTAAAACGGCGGAGCTCCCTTTTTAATCAACTTTTGTATCAGCCACAAATTTGCCGTCTGACCTAATTTGAAAAATGTCTCAAAGTGCTGACTCAAACTGTTGGTGAATAAAAGGCAGTCATTATCGTGGTGACACTAATGTAATGCAAAATAAAATTGAGTTGCATCAGCCAAACATTAGTTTACAAAAATGTTACTGATGGAAGCCGTTTTCTGTTCATATTTTATTTATCGTTCTGAGATTTATACTTTTCCTCTGTTTTGTTTCCACAGCTTGGCAACCAAATGTCCTGAGTGTGGGAGCAAATAAATATTTTAATGTTTATTTTTTTGGGGGGGGGGGGATGGAGAATCCAGCCAGAAATATACATCCAATCTGCATCATTCGCTATCAGGTTCAAAATCTGTCTTGCATAAAAAGCAAAAGACGCATTATTTTACAACTTTTATTAAAATATTTATACAGCCACATATGAGAACTCTCATTTCAACAGGCTATTTTACTTTGCTTCCCTGGATAATATTTCACATCTTATCTCTCCTCTTTGTAATAGAGCATATTCATGTTGCTCCAAAACTTTCCCCCAGATTTTTTTTATAGCCATGGAAAATAACAGCATTTCAACTTGCACCCAAAAAGCATCCTTAAAATGGCAATACACACACACACACACACACACACATATATACATACATATATACATATATATTCATACACACACACACACATATATACACATACACACATATACATACATACATACATACATACATACA
>NW_025950845.1:0-12754 GCF_021028975.2 Sphaerodactylus townsendi
TGGGAAATGTAGCTCCCACCAGGCCCAGGCAACGCAGGCAGGCTTCTGGCCTGCTCCATTCCTAAAAGTAAGTGGAGTGGTGCACTGCAGGGGGGTGCCATGGGGGCACCACGGGGGCACTGTGGGGGGAGGGGAAGGGGGATTTTTCCACCCCGATGTGACTAGAAATGGTGCACCCAGTGCGTCGCGCATCCCCGTCCCCTGGTGGCTTTGCCACTGCTGCTAGCAGAACAGATTCATAGCACTAGTGAAGGTGCTACAGTCATGGATCTGCACAGGGTTCAAGTCCCTGTTCAGTCATGAAGTTTAGTGAGTCCCCATACATAGGTCACTATCATTCTTAGCAATAGTGGGAAGGGTATCACTGCATGCTGCATTTAGCTGCTTGGAAAATATGAGGACTATTTCTTTCCCCAAATGTCATGATTTCATTAAATATATGGACACTGATAATACTTTTTGCTTCCCAGACCCATTTTTTAATTCTTTTCCTATCAAATGCTCCTGTGGTTCAGGCTGCATCCAGATTTTGATCTCATGAGTTCAACATGTGGACAGTTTGCAAGGCAGCATAAGATTCTCTGTCTGCTCAGCATTAGAGCAGCTGTTATATTAATCCTTACAGACAATTTTATGTGAATGAGTAATACCAATGCGTTTCCCGTAGTTATGCTGTGTGCATGATGTAGAAACATATGGTCTTGCATGTAACTGGAAAAAACGGTGAAGTTAAACTACAGCTGTATGTAGCATTCCATGTTTGGTATGCATGAGAACTTTCTACTCTTCTGTCACTCAACCAAATTTAGAATTGCATCACAATTTCATGCAATTCAGATTTGCAAAACTACCCTCTATGCACCTAGGAAACTGAGTTCATGTAGCCTTACCAAACTGTCATTTAATGCTACATTTTATCTTTTTGGAGGTACGGAACAAATGCATTGAAATGTGTTAAAAATTGAGAAGTACATGCATGGAAGTGCTGGCCACAGCTTAGTAAAAAAAAAAAAACGGAATCAGCTCAGTGTGTTATGGATGGGAAGTTGAAACGACAACCAGTCCAGGTACAGAAATGTAGTTTGGCATTCTGCTTCTGTACCTTGTTCAGGACAAAGATGCAGTTGCGTAGCTACCATGAGGCGGGGAAGAGGTGATGTGCCCCAGGCGTGTGCCGTTGGGGTCACGTGGGGGTGGAAAATCATCCCCATACTCCTCCCCCTTACCCCTTGCCACGCCTCTCCAGGCCCAGTGAAGGCTGCTGCTGGGCACCCCTCAGAGTTCTATAATGTATTTTACAGTGCCATTTTCTGCAAGCTTTGTGCTGCCGCTGCTATTTTCCTTGTGTTTGCAGCCACTTCTTCTTTCAGCTCTTTCAGTGGCCATTGTTATGTAAAAAACAGATGAATAAAATTTGTTGTTCTTTGCGATCCCATGTACATCTCTCTCTCTCTCTCTCTTTCTGTGTGTGTGTGTGTGTGTGTGTGTGTGTGTGTTTTACAACAAAAAAAATCTGTGGAGTCTTCTTAGAGTTGATATAAGAGAATTGCAGGTGCTCGGAAAGTTGGTCTGTCTCGATTAGGAAGCATTGGGTAGGCTAGTCCTTGGAGGGCAAGTCTATCCAATGCTTCTAAATGGAAAGTAGACCAACTGTGATTCTTACATGTTGTTGTTTGGAACAGGTAAATGTTGGAAGGATTATATGAATACATTGGACTGTATGCTTGCAAATATTTAGGCTTGGTGATCTTGGCCCATTTAACTCTTTCACCCTAGTCTAACTCGCAGGGATGCTGTGAGGCTACACTAGAGGAGAGGAGACAACAGGCAATACTTCTTCACAGGAACAGACTGCAGGGAAACATCATACAGTGGTTTCAATGGGCACAGTGTGTTCAGAGGTAAGGTTAGACTCTTCCACCCTAGCCTAACTCACAGGGTTGGTGTGAGGCTGCATTGGAGAAGAGGAGAATGATATGAGCCACTTTGGTTCCTCACCAGGTAGAAGGTGGTGTACAAATAAATTTTAGAAAAAACAACATGTTCCTGTTCAAAACTGTAACAGGTTTACTCCCACTTCTGCCTTGGCCATTTTCACTATCATTTCTCCTGCTGCTGCTCCATCGGCCATTTTCTATATGTGGAGGAGCATCTCAGAGTGAAAAGAGGCAAGTTTTCACCAGTGCTTTTTTAATCACAATAAAAATGCTATTTAAAAGAAATTCCAAGTTTAATAGTGCCAAATGACATTTTAAGGAAAGCTGCACATTGAAATGATTTTTAATGCTTATTTAGATTTGTCACTATTTTCTTCAGTGGAAGCAGCCTCCTATCACTTTCTGTGCACAATTCAGGACCGCCATCTCATCTTTATTCTAGGATAATGTATTTAACTCCAGCTGCAGTCACAGAGAGCGCGGCCGCGCCTAAATTGCGGCCGCCGTTGCAGGAGGGCAGAGGGGCCCGGCGAAGGCTCCAGGCCCGTTCTGCGCATGCGCGGCCAATCCGCGCATGCGCAGAGGGCCAGGCGGCCCGGGCCCGGTCTGCGCAAGCGCAGGGGGCCTGGGCCGATTGGTGGCGTGCTCTCGCGATGCGCGGGAGCACGTCATCAGAGGTAGGGCCTATAAAAGGCCCTGCCTTGTGGTCTTCGGCCCCATTCTGGCCAGAGCGTCGAGGGATTCTCCCACCCACCCGATCCCTGTTTTGGAAATGTTTAACTGTTTTCTAATTTGTCATAGCCGTTGCGGGTTGCGCATGGGGGGTGATCTGCTGGCAAGAGGAGCTGGGAGAGCTCCCCGGCTTATTATACCTCCTTAAGAGGTAGGGGTAGAACAAGCCCACGGTTGGAATGCCCCGCGGGGGGCTAAGGAGCTTGTGCCCCTAGCGAGGGATGGAGAGGGGGCTCCAGTCATGGGCATTTCGCCGGTCTGGAGCGTCTCACTCCAATCTTCTGCTTGATTACATTCCTCCAGCAGACGGGCTGGAGGAACTAGTCATCCTCTGGGGGACAGCACTCGGGCTGCCCAGATGCTTGATCACCTCCCATGCTGCGCCAATTTTGCTTTCCTGTGTTTTCGGTTAATAAATTCCTGGCTATGGCCATTTTTCTTACCCACACTACATACTATTGTCTGGCGTATTATTCTGTGTATCAGGTCGCTGAGCAGGAAGGGCCACACCTCTACCCGCAATTTCCTTTAGCTGTCTGCCAGCAAATAGCAGGTTGAAGGGGAAACAGAGAAGTTCCAACAGCATGAGCAGTTATAGGAGGGTATAAGAGTTTGGAGTAGGTAAAGAATTTTGGTGCAAAGAACTTTAAAATGATTAACAGTATAATGATTGACAGTCGCTGGAAAAATCTTAATGCTAGGAAAATTTGAAGCCAGCAGAAAAGTGGGAGACGCAACATGAGATGGATTGAATCCACACATGAAGCCAGGCCCTCTGTTTCCAAGACCTGAGCAAGGCTGTTAGGATGCTTTTGACATCAGTTCCCAGGGTCACCTTGAGCTGGAAGTGACTTGACCGCACTTAGCATGTACATAATCCTATTAAGACAATTGACTGTAATGGACTTAGACTGGAGAAACCTTACATAGGATTGCACTGAAAGTATCTGTCCCCCTTCTAATGCACCTTTTAGCCCTAGTTCACTGGAGTTGATGACAGGAACCCCTAGTCTTGACCCAAAAATTAATGATCAGTCGATAGTTTATTATACAAAAACTATCATTCCATCATTCTTTTGCTGTTACATTTAAATGTCTGCCTTCTGTTTTCTGTATAAACTGGAAGACTGGAAGGAAGTCTGTTGATTGGATATGTATTTATTGCTCTTGTTCTCCGCTTTTGGACCTAAAAATGTCAAACAATACAATTCATTTTAAAATTAGACCTTCAATAAAACCAGTACAGGTAACATAAATAGACAAATGGTGTTGGATGAATTTGTCAACACTTGGCGTATCTGATTAAAGCAGGACAGGGTGAGCTAGTTGGATGCTCAGTGCAGCTGTAGGTGGGAACTAGAAGTAATAGTCATGTATGAATGGTGTTTTCTTAGCCAAGCAGCTAGAAGCAGACTGGAGATTTTGTTGGATGTACTAACCACACTATTGTATAAAAACTTTCTGACTGATTCACAATCTCAGTCAGGATGTCTGGGACTGCAAGTTTATTGTATATAGGAAATTCAGTATTTCATCACAGATGTTTTACCAAATAGGACATATATGCCAGGCTTCTCTAGTGTGAAACCGGGGTAGATATTGGGATACAGATTTGAATAGTGTTGCTCTTTTCATCAAGAAATGATCCCCAAGTTAAGGTTGTGATTGTTGTCTGTTATAATCTCAACAAGGAATGGATTGCTGTGCACCAGGGAGACTCCTATGCCAAAAAAAATATCTGGTAAAGTTTTAAAAGACACACTCCAATGCTGTCCTAAAGAGGGGCAAACATTCTATAGGAGGCATAGAATGTTGAGCTTCACCTAGGATAGTTACTGGAGGAAAACCAAGGAGGCTGGAACATTTTGTCTGAAGTATCTTAGAGGCACAATGTAGCCCAATCTTGTTAGATTTCAGAAGTCTCCACTACTTGGATGGAGACCATCAAAGAACAGTTTGCAGAGAAAACCACTGGCAAATCACACCTGTTTCTCACTTGCCTTGAAAGCCCCTCCTGAGGTCACCATACCTGGGAGTTGGATTATTTCCCAGTAGTTTAACCCCTACATGGTTATTCTGGATTCCAGTTTGTAACTGTGCTACTAATCACCTGATCGCCTGTTCAAGTTCTAGAATGGCATGATGGTGTACACCTCACTGTATTCCTCTTGTTTTTACTAACACTGTTTTACCCCACTTCAAGGCAAAGAGCTGCAAGGTAAATGGGGAATGCATTACGGGCCAACGGAACACAGCTGGTGAAAGACTCATGCAATCATACTAATCGAAAAGATGAACAAAAAGCTTTGACCATTACACTCTGTATGAGTAAGGTGCAGTCAAGCCACAGCTAACCTATGGTGACCCCATAGGGTTTTCAAGGCAAGTGATTAAGCAGGGGTGGTTTGCTATTGCCTTCCTTTGCAGAGTCTTCCTTGGTAGTCTCCTATCCAAGAACTAACCATGCTGACCTTCCAAAATTTAATGAGATTGGGCTATACTATACCATTCTACATCCCTGCAGGCACCGTATAGCTATGGAAAACAGCCCAATGTAGCTCTGTGATAAGGGGCTGTTACACCTTGTTTCTTCCCACGAAGAGATAGCTGCTTTGTCCTGTGTGACTTAGAACCTACAGACACCCCATCTATAAAACACCCCAAAGCCCATGACAATGTTCTTCAAAGTTGAAATAATGTGTTAAAATCTGATTACCTCATATGCTAGTACAAATGCTTGACACTTCTTTATGCAGACATTCTACATGATGTAGTATACATTAAGAATAGCAACTGAAGTCAGCCCGCATGGGTCACAAGGAAGAGGCGAGACGCGGTGATATCATCCGGTGGAGAGAGCCAGCAGCAGGAAGAGCGGGATCCTTGGATCTGGAGACTCTGCTGTGTGCTAGTCCCTGGCACCTTTTATTAGGGTTTCTCTGGGGGCGTGTAAGGGAGGTGAACAGGCAGGAGAGCGGGAGAGCAGGAGAGCATCATGTGATGCATGATCTCATGGGGCTGCTACGTGCAGGAGGAAGCATCCGCGTCTGGGTCTAATCCATACCCAGGGGCAAGAGCCCCTTTGTCCCTTTGTCTGGGACACCTGGTGACCATGAGTCAGGTAGTTCATGACCTGTGACTCACGGGGGAACGGGGGGTGGGGGAGCGTGTGCGCCCAGAAGGCCGCAGCTGGCACCGGCATTCCATGCGCTCTATCTGTGGTTCTGCTGGGTTCGCGGGCTCACCCCTACATCTCCCCGTTTCTAACGTTTTAGAAGGGGAACTGAATTAGCTGGGACAATTTAGAGGGACACTCGCCTCCCCAGGAACTCGCTCAAGCTGGCTGAGCTGTTTGTGCAACATGAGAACCTGGTTTCTACGTAGGGGAAAATCAAAGGGTTTCTTACAAACATTACAGGCAAAGGTATACATTGAACAAGGCAGGACCCGACAACAAGGCATACAATCAAACCAATGAAGAATTGTACAAAAGCACTTAACCATCCCCCCGGCAGCCAGCTCCAAAGGGCTGACCACCAATGAGGCAACACATCATATTTTAGATTAGACACTATATCTTGCAACTCATGCACTTTCATATAAATCAAATGGGAGTTATCAGAAAGATTAAAACAGCACATATTATTTACATTCTCACAACCTTGGTGATGCAATAACAAGTAGTCTATAGCGGCACGATTATCTAAAGCCCGGAGCCCCTCGGGGATAGGGCGGTATAAAAATCTAATAAATAAATAAATAAATAAAAATAAAGTCACTTGACTGAGTTCCTGCTGCTTGGAGGCCAGAGCGTCCAGAGCAACTGAGGTGGAATTAATGGACTTCGCAAGGGCGCAGGCCAAATGGCCAATAGTCTTAGCGTTGTAGGAAGCAAGTCCGGGGACTCCCACAAGGGAGGTCGCGAGGGAGACGTACTCTGCCTTGGAGAGGGCAACTGCGTCGCTCCGGCAGGCCGGGTCGAGAGGGAGGGTGGAGCGACGGCGGCGCTTGGGCTCCCGGGGTGGAGCCTGTGGCAGAACGATGGTGAGGCGGCTAAGACAGCAAAGAGTCCCGGCAGAGAGGCGAGCGGGGATGTAGTTGAAGGTTCTTTCCCCGCAAGTCCAGAACCAATCTTTAGGGAGCAGGATGTTCCCATACACGGGGGGAATGTCCTCCATGTGTGTACAGTTCCAACTGGCCGAGCCGGTGAAGGGGCTCGGGCCGGCTTGCGCTCCCGCCGAGTTGGCGATGCAGGCACAAGTATTGGACTTGTGGTTGGCGACAGTCTTAGTGATGAGGGAGAGAGCGCCAGCGGGGAGGGTTTGGACAATGGGTCCCCAGTCAGCGCTCATAGAGTACCTGATAGACGAGGCATTCATGAAGGGGCTCAGGCCAGACTCCTCTAGGAAGTCTCCAGGGGCTTTGCAGACGGGAAGCAGGCAGGAGCTCAGCAAACTCCCCACCCCCAGATACTGGCCCAAGCAGAAGGACGAGACGTTGGCAGCGGCAGCGAACCGCTCCCAGATGTTGGCTTGATTAAGATCCAAGAGGGGGTGACCGAGTGTCACCGGCAGGAGGCAGCAGAGCAAGCAGATGATTGTGACTGCGGAATTTGCAGTAATAACCGCAAAGATGGCAGCGCATAGATCCTCGGGTGTCTCGGGGCAGCCACGTCATTGCAGCAACTCCTGAGCTTGGCTGGTCGTTGCCTTGACGTCCCTCCAGGTCATCCGGGTCCTCGGACCGTTCTGGCGCTGGCAGCGGCTCCGTCGAGGCAGCAGGGCAGGGTCCTCCAGGGAGATCCGCTCCATTTCTGGGATGGGGTTGGTTTCCTTCTGGTGCCACTCCATGGGCTGGCCAGACATGGTGAGCTGGAATCCACAGGGGACCTGTAGGGAGAAGGACTGAAGCATACCCCCTTCCCCAGGTTATGAGGGGGGCCGGGCCCCGCCAAGCTCGGTCTGGGAGCTGGCGGTAGTAAACCTGGGCGTGGGGGAGAGGCTCTGATTGTCTGAAGTGCCTCTCCACGGGGGTGAGCTGTTGCCCAGAGGGTAGGCAAGCAAGTTTAAATGATTGATGGTGAACAGCACTTTTGATACGGTCTGCTGGATGAAACCTAAATTGGGGGGGCCACCTACTCCCCTTTCTTTAGTTTGTCTGGCTAAAATTTCCTTGAAGGTGCGGTTGGCCCGTTCAACGATCGCCTGGCGATTTTGAACGTCTGGAGCGCAGGATTTGTGACAGGAAGGGCGAAGGGTAAGCCGTTCCTATGGAGCGTTGGCTTCAGGAACGTCATAAGGGTGCGACGAGGTGAGCGTCCGAGTCTCTTGGGAGGACAGGCGGGCCCTGAGGGTATTGTGGGTATGCATACTTAATTTCTGCAGAACAATGAGCTTTGAAGGTGTAGTAGAGAAGGGAACGCATACGTAGGGGAAGCAATCATACAGGAGGGGGTCAGTTTTGAAAACGAAAGGCAGGAAGCGGTCTCAAAATGAGGTTTAGAGAATACTCACCGTGACCACAGGGGTAAATGCCAAGAGGCTGTTCCGTGGTTGAAATCGGACCCAGGCATACTGGGCTTGGCGCCGGCCAGAGACCGCTCCTTAAGGGGCGGCCTCGGCCGACGACGCCGGGATAGCCTAGGGTCCTTAATAGATTTTGAAGTGATTATAGTGCTTAAACTATAATTAACTGAGGAGTCTCTGGCAGGTTAGAAGTGATGATATAGTTAACCTGGGGCCTGTCCTGGCAGTGCTGCGGTACCAGGACGGGCCCAGATTTTAATCCAGGGAGGGCCAGTCAGCCAATTGGCCCTCCCACCTTTGCTGTTTGAAAAATAGAGGAAGAGAGAGAAGGAAAGAGCTCCAGAGCAGGAGCTCTGGGAGAGAGGGAATACAGTCAGGGCTGGGAAGACCTCACTGAAGAGGGCCCATGGGCTGGATGCACGCATTTACTGCTCTCAAGTCCTGGAGCAGCCGCCATCGGCCACTCTTTTTCTTGATCACAAATACAGGCGTGTTCCACGGGGAGGTGGAGATCTCAATGTGGCCAGCTGCAAGCTGTTCTCCTATGAGCTGGTGCATGGCAACCAGCTTCTCTCTGGGCAGCGGCCATTGTTCCACCCAAACGGGGGTCTCGGTGATCCATGTGAGAGGGAGAGCGGTGGGAGTAGGCTTATCCATCCCAGACTAAGGTCGTCTTGACCTGGCTCATCAAATCCCTTCCCCACAAGTTAACGTGGATGTCCAAGACAATGGGGCGGACCGTGAACTGCTGCTCAAGTCCCAGGCTGCAGACCGTGAGCGGGCGGATGCTCCGTCTCGTGGTTTGCTTTCCCCCCACCCCCCAGATGCGCGGGCAAGCCTCTGTCGGCCACTGATCAGGCCACTCGGCTGCTCTGATGACGGTTACGTCGGCGCCGGTGTCCACAAGCCCTTTGAACGGACACCCTTCTATGGTGAGCTCCAGGTACAGACGGGAGCCACCGATGGGCATCTCCACCACTGCTACGGTGGTGCCGGCTGTGCCTCGATAATTACCTGGGCTCGTGGCCTTTATTGAACCGGCGGCGGGCAGGGCGTGGGGCAAGAGGATCAGCTGTGCGCAGCTGATTCCGCTGGGCAGTTCCTGCGGGATGTTTGTCCACACCTGGATGTGAATGGCTCCCTGGTGTGTGGAGTCAATGACCCCTGGAATAACAAACAACCCCTGCTCAGTGGCGGAGGCCTTAGGCAAGACCAATCCGACGGCTTCCGAGGGATTGGGATCGCTGTACTGAGTCGGAGCAACGAGGATCTCATGGGGGAACTTGAGGGAAAGAGGTTGGGTGCAGGTGAGAGAGATACCATTAGAAGGAGGTGGTTTGGGCGCGGGTCTCGGTTCTTGGGACCGCTTCAGTACTCTCCCCTTTGGTCCTGGGCTGGGGAGAGGCCCAGGTGCGAGTTTCTTGATTGGCACTCGCTTCTCCAGTGAAAGCCTTTCTGGCACAAGGGGCATTTGGTCTTGGGCCTTCCCGGGGGTCCTCGTCTCCTGGAGGCAGACCCTCCTCTGTCAGGGTTGTAGGCCCCCCCGCCGGGCGACCTACAATCCTTCCGGAAGTGTCCCGGTGTGCCGCAGTTGAAGCACCCGCCCGGGGGCTGTCCCCTGGTGGAGGAGAGCGCTGCAGCTAAGAGACTGGCCTGATGGGCGGAAGATCCGATATCCTGGCAGGCTTTAAGCATGTCAGCCAGTTCAGGGTTCTTCCCTAAGCCTGTGATCGCTCTGCGGCACTCGGCGGAGGCATTCTCCTTGGCGAGGCGCATGAGGAGCTCATTCTGGGCCACTTCGTTGTCGACCTGTCTCTTTAGGGCTTCCTGGAGCCTGTTCAGGAATTCAGCATAAGGCCCCTGAGGCTTCTGTCGGATATTGGAGAAGCTTTGGGATGGTCGTCCGGTATTAGGTACCTTCAGAAACACTTTGTAAGCGCAATCAGAGGCGACCGCAAGGGTGGCCTCTGGCAGGACGATCTGCGCATTGGGAGCGGTGAAATCTCCGCAGCCGTAGAGCTGCTCTGCAGTGTAGGCACCGCCAGAGACTGCTCCTTTGCTTAGGCATTGCTGGCGGAATTCACTTTCCCAGACTACATACTGCGCAGGGTTCAAGAGCATGTGGAAGGTTGTTTTCCAGTCCTCCGGAACCATTAGGTGATTCCGCATGACCGCTTCCAGCATGCCTCTCACATAGGGGCTTGTAATCCCCACGTCCCGTATTGCTTTAAGGAGTTCGGTGAGAACATTATAGCCTATGGGGCGATACTCGACGACTCACTGAATGTTGCCATCATCCCCAACGTGATCAGTGAAGTGGACGGGGCACAGAGTGAGGAGGTTGGTATCGTCTTCCGTCAGGGTTTCCTTCCTCAGCAGATCGTGGTTAATGCGCTCTGCTAGAGTCTTGAAACTAGCGCCATTACGTGGCGCTGACGGAGGTGCAGTGGCTTCAGAAGTGGAAGGGGAGAGCGGAGCAGAAGGCGGAGCGAGAGGAGGAGGCGGTCGAGCCGCGAGAGTACGAGCGGGAGAGTTTGAATGAGGCAAGGAAGCAAGTGAGACAAGAGGTGGACAGGCGTCCGTTTTAGTAGATAGAGAATATTCCGGGGGTGAAATTGTAGGTGAAGGGTCGAAAGGAGGGACATCTATGGCAGAGAGACCACAGACCTGCAGACTGATGGCGACGTAACATTGTCTCCACGTCAGTAGCAGTGGCATCGGCACGCGAGGCTCCTCGTGCAGAGTGCGCCCGATGCTTTCCCAGTCCTTAAGATTCAATGTCCCCCTCTCAGGGTACCATGGACATTGCCTATCAATCTCCCCAACCAATTTGCGCAGATCCCTTTTCTTTACTGGGACTCTGGCGCTTTTCGTCAGCTTTTTCAGCTCGTGGATGTGCTTGTCATAAGCAGTGCTTTGGCAAGCTCCCATACTTACCGTGGTTCGTCGGACGAGAGAGGGTCCTAGAACGCTGGTCCGAGGATGAGTAGATCCAGCGGACGATCGGTGCACCGAGGGGGCCTATTCCAGGCGACGGTAAGCGGGCGGAGGTTGGAGATTCCCGGGTTTCGGCACCAGCATGAAGTCAGCCCGCATGGGTCGCAAAGAAGAGGCGAGACGGGGTGATATCATCCGGTGGAGAGAGCCAGCAGCAGGAAGCGCGGGATCCTTGGATCTGGCGACTCTGCCGTGTGCTAGTCCCTGGCACCTTTTATTAGGGTTTCTCTGGGGGCGTGTAAGGGAGGTGAACAGGCAGGAAAGTGGGAGAGCGGGAGAGCGGGAGAGCATCATGTGATGCATGATCTCATGGGGCTGCTACGTGCAGGAGGAAGCATCCGCGTCTGGGTCTAATCCATACCTGGGGGCAAGAGCCCTTTTGTCCCTTTGTCTGGGACACCTGGTGACTGTGAGTCAGGTAGTTCATGACCTGTGACTCACGGGGGAACAGGGGGTGGGGGAGCATGTGCGCCCAGAAGGCCGCAGCTGGCACCGGCATTCCATGCGCTCTATCTGCGGTTCTGCTGGGTTCGCGGGCTCACCCCTACAGCAACAATACTGGCATTTTGGATTCCCCCCTCCCCCCGCTATGCAATACAGAAATTGCATCTATCAAATGCTTAATGTGCCACTTCTTATCTTATTACTAAATGTAATCTCTGTTCTGCAAAACCTTTTGTATAATTGTTGAAACCTATCACACTTGCAATTTTATTGGGGAGCATCTTTTTGCATTAAGATGGGAACAGTTACAGAACTTTCATTGTAGTGGATTCTGTTGTAGTGTGAAAAGTACTCTGCATTGATTAAAAATCTGTCTAAAGGGGGAAGAGAATAATTTTTAAGCAGTGCAGAGTTATCCCAAGCTTATCCCAAGCCTCCACTTTTTTGGGGTCATTTCTTTCAGTAGCGTTTCACACTAAACAGGGTTACTGTAAGCTATTATGTTAAAAATAACATAGGGGTCTAAATAAAGGAAGATGGATATCAAACTATAATCAAGTGGCATTAAGAGTCCATCAAGAGAACAATGAGATCTTCCAGAGCAGGTGAACAAGGAGAACAAGTCAGGAAAAGTGAATCTTTTCCAAAAAATTACTGAAAGGGGCCAGTAATAAAATCAAACTTCCAGCCTACAAAAATGGATCCTTGGAAAATTGAACTGATTAACCATGTTCTAGTAGCTTAGACATTCTCCTCAGCTATCATGCTAGTAACAGGCCAGATAGTTCTTCATGTGGGGAAATAAACAAGGTGGCATCCAGAATTAAAGGATCTCTGTACAACACACATGCACGCACATATTCTAGTGAGCAGCAATCCTGACACCACTTTCTTGAGAGTAAGCGCAATATAAGAAACATGGGACTTCCTTATGAATAGACTTGCTTACAATTGCTTCCACAAACACTTTTACTACATGTTCGGTCAAGGAATTTCCACTGTGCTCTTCTTCTTCTTCTTCTTCTTCTTCTTCTTCTTCTTCTTCTTCTTCTTCTTCTTCTTCTTCTTCTTCTTCTTCTTCTTCTTCTTCTTCTTCTTCTTCTTCTTCTTCTTCTTCTT
>NW_025950846.1:0-12754 GCF_021028975.2 Sphaerodactylus townsendi
AGTTTGGAGGACAATATCTTTAGTGTCAGTGTGGCCCCAATTCAGAGATTTACTGCACTGTTAGATATCTGTCTGGAAAAGAGGGGGGGTTACATGTTGCTATTAGATATGCAGATTACCATAGCTTCTAATTACTGCTGCTACAAAAGTCAATTCCAAACTCTTCAATTTCTTGTTTTTTTTTAAAAAAAAAGCTATAACAAGTATTGTAGCATATAAATAAATAGGGTAACACTGGTTGTTATCATAACAAAAAGCTTATCCCTCATCTAAATCAGCTCTACACTTCAAGATGCACTTGGGGGAAAAAGTCTGCTAAAAAAATACCAGGCACCACGATGAAATTTCTACATCTCACAGCCCCTGGGATTTCTCAAGCCCTGGCACAGACCGCCACGAACAAATTGGGATTCTAGCTACTGTGTTCTCTGCACCCAAGCCTCCATGTCGTTCCATCAGAAATGCCTTGCTACTCTTTTAAAATAATGTGCTAAGATTTCCATTTCCCTATTCCTTTCTGCTCTGCTTATTATCCATAAATACATTTTTATTGCAGCCTAAAACAGTTTTTCCTTCTGCACACAACATTTTTCTATGATTGTCGTTGCATCCACAGGAGATGGAAATATGTGAATGGAATAAATAAATAAGACACAAGATTCCTATGGAATCGGATCTGAAAGAAGAAAATCATCCAGTAAATGCATATATGTTTCGATAATGCACACAACACACACACGCACATACACAAGATGTTAGAATACGTACATTTGGCATCGGGCAACACAAAAATAAAACTACATTCTTTTGGGTGCTGTGTGGTTTCCGGGCTGTGTGGCCGTGTTCTAGCAGCATTCTCTCTTGACGTTTCGCCTGCATCTGTGGCTGGCATCTTCAGAGGATCAGATCCTGTGGCTGGCATCTTCAGAGGATCAGATCCTCTGAAGATGCCAGCCACAGATGCAGGCGAAACGTCCGGAGAGAATGCTGCTAGAACACGGCCATACAGCCCGGAAACCACACAGCACCCAAGTGATTCCGGCCGTGAAAGGCTTCGACAATACATAAAACTACACTCTCCCAATTTACCCATCAACCCTCTGCTCAACTACTAAAATCATTCTATCTGCCTCCTGAGCAATAAATGCAGTCTGATTAACAGATCAGGCCTGAGCAGTTTTCAGTTAATTGCTTTAATTCCAGGGAGAATAGCTGTGTTAGACCTGTTGATTTTTTTAAAAATTCCCTACAGCTGTCAATCTGTAAGGGGCCACCCACTCTGTAGTTTCAATTAAGTCATTGGCTTCTCCCATTGTCCTCATACTGTACGCTAACAAAACAAGAAACCCAAATTAAACCAATGTTTCACACCCTAAAATCTATTTTAAACTGGGGGGGGGGGGGTTCTCTTTTTCCGAAAGAAAAGGTTAGATTAAATCAGAGTTCGTCACCTACTTGGATTGCAAAATTTCCCTATCTTCTGTGGACCACTGTGTCCCTCCCCCCGACCACAATTTGCAGAGACAAATTTCTATGCTGCTTTTCTACAAAATGTACTCAATATTCAGATCGGAACGATGCGCCTCCCGTGTTATGTCATTTCTTCCTCGCTGACTGAACATTCTGCATGAGCACCGGAATTCTCATTTTACTCAGATCCAATTCTATGATTTATAGCTGTGGTGGTGACAAATCACTTGCAGCCAATGGCCATGCACACACACCTGGGGGGCCAGGCTTACACAGAACAGGTAAAAACAATGCAAAACGGCGGAACGCGGCGGTTACTCACTCTCTCGTGTGGCCGCCCTTCTCCCCCCATTGCTGAATAATTACAGACACAACTGCCTCAGGAGGAGCAGTTGTCAGCCGTTCCATGTGGTACGGTCATGACTGCTGGTGGCCGCAACTGTGTTGTTAGCTGTTGTGTGGCGTTACAGGCGTCCAGGAAGCAGAGCAGGCATCCAACAACAGGAGGAGAAAGAGGAAAGAGCTGGTGACATGGGGCTGATGGGAGAGGCCCACCAGGTGCCTTTGGGAGCTCACGTGCAGGATGTGAAAGCAATGGCCTTCTGCTGCTGCTGCTCCTGAGCATCTGGTCTGCTACGGCATTTGCAATCTGAGATCAAGGAGGATCAAGATTGGTAGCCATAGATTGACTTCTCCTCCATAAATATGTCCAAGACCTTTTTAAATCTATCCAGGTTAGTGTCCATCACCACCTCCTGTGGCAGCATATTCCAAACACCAATCACACGTTGTGTGAAGAAGTGTTTCCTTGTATTAGTCCTAATTCTTCCCCCCAGCATTTTCAATGAATGCCCCCTGGTTCTAGTATTGTGAGATTTATTTGTACAATGAGCTTTACTAATAGTATTTGAAGATTCCTCTTAACCAGGGGGCCCTGGCGAGGCACCCATGGGGGGCACGGCGCCTGCCAACATCTTCCTTGGTACCCACCAAATGTTTTTTAGAAAGTGCGTGGAACCAGGTGGGTCTCTAGCCCACCTGGGCTCCTGATTGGCCACTGAAATTCTGATTAGCTAAGCAGACTAAAAGAACATGGTTTCAATGACAGCTACCATCAAAATATTTTATTGTCTTTCACCCCTTTCGTGGTGTATTTTAAAGACCCCCTCTTCTCTCCTGCACATGGACTTCCTCTGTGTTACGTGGTGCCATCTCTCATTGTAGCTATTTTGTCGTTGTGCTCATTACTCGGCATCAGAATTCCCATAGTGCCCATGGACTATGCGTACCCTTGTTCTTAACCTTCTATCTTAATTCTAGTTTTTATACTGATTTGTGTGGTCCAGTTCTTAGAATCATAGAATTGGAAGAGACCCCAAGGGCCATCAAGTCCAACCCCCCTGTCGTGCAGGAACACACAATCAAAGAATTCCCAACATCTGTTCATCCAGCCTCTGTTTAAAAACCTCCAAAGAAGGTGACTCCACCACTCTCTGAGGTCGTGAATTCCACTGCCTTCTATTTCATATAATCTACAGGCATATCTACATTCCGATACTTTATGGGTACCTTTATCCTATTTTTTCACCCAAATCTCTTATTTCTTCATTTATTTTAGTTTTTCTTCCTGCCACAGTCTCAATCTGCTTCTTGCATCCAATTCTCTCTCAGCTTGTTCTAGTTTTGAATATTCTTTTGTTCAGCTGATGAATTCGCCTTCAAAAAGCCTCCTTGATATCATCTAATGTTGGGTAATTAGTATTCATTCTTGTTTGTTGTACATCTTTCCCACTTGTAATTTTAATTATGCTACGCCCATTAAATAATATTTTTTTCTTTTAGCAGCTCAGCTAAATTAAAATCCAACTTCAGACAAATGGCGCAGAACCAAGTTAATGTGCTTAACTCTCCCATTAATGTTTGCCATAAGTATACTAAAAACACAATCACTCAGCCCAACACTGTTTTGCTAAATATAAGTCACATACAATAGCCACTGCAAGCCTCGAAAATAAGACAGCTCTGTATCAGCCCATGATTTCAACGGCTAAACTAGAGCTAACTCTAGAATTCCACCCAGTGAAACAGCCGCTCAGTCATCCCTGATATCTTCAAAATGAATGCATCTGGCGAAGACATTTTGCACCACCCTGCCCCTGGGCCTCCTGCCCTGTCCGCCGCCCCGCCTGCCCAACCTCTACTATGTCTTATTATTAGGGGATGTCTTATATTCAGGGAAACAGGGTAATAAGAGAATCCTAGCCCAGCCCGCCCGTCCCACGCCCTGCCCCTCCGCCACTTTAATAAGCGAATCTTCAAAGACACTGCAGGGGGCCAGTTTTAAACACATACCAGACTATCTTACACAGAGATAAAAGTCTCCAAGTCGGTTGAAATCACAATAATTCAACACAGGACTGCGCTGTTCAAAGTCTTGTAGAATTCCAGCCCAGGCTCAATACAAAAAGGTTTCTCCTAGGCTACACAGAATATTACTCTCCACTGTTTTGCCCAGGCTACTGATGAAGAAACACAACGGAATGCGGAAATCTCATTTAAAATGCCTAATAAAAACTATGAAAACATAACTGGGACAGGGAAAGAAACACACTAGTTCTGCAGAAATTTCAAATCCGGTTTTAAAAGATTGCTCTTGTGTCTTTCCCAACAATCAGTCACAATCGGAGATACTTATTCCAAAATCTTCTCTGCCAGGTCCTTCTGAGAGCTAGAATGTGTGAGACAGGCTGGCATATATCAAAGACAGACTTGGTTTTCTACATACAGACTTATTCTTGCTGGTAATAATTTTAACTCTTACAAACGGATGACGGTTTCCTTTTTAGAATAATAGCTGTGCGGATTAGCTAGTCTTCCTACCCAAGCATCTCATTTGAGCCAATGTAGTGTCAAACTCGTGGCTCTCCAGATGTTATGGACTACAGTTCCCATCATCCCCTGGAGGGCCACGAGTTTGACACCTGTGGTGTAGAGAAGTGATTCCCAATCAGGGTTCTGTGGTACCTTGGGGTGCCATGAGCATGTCTAAGGGGTACCCTGACAATGCTACCACCTGCCCTCCCACACCAGAATCAAATGGATTTTGAAGGGGGGGGGGGTTGGGGTTGGAAGCCTCATGGGCTCCCTTTAACCAACATTGAAAAACAGCATTGTTTTATTTGCCTAAATTCGGCATGGATTGGGGGGGGTAGATTTAAAGGGAACTCTCCCTTTAAATCCCCCTAATCCATGCCAAATTTAGGCAAACAAACAACGTGGCTATCAACGCTGCTTTCCCTCCCCTCCCCTCCCCCTGCTTGCCACGCCCCCCACCCACAGACCAAAAACGGAAAAAACCCGAAAAAATGCAAAAAAAAATCTAACGAACCTCAAGGGTACCCTGAGATATGAAGAGCGAGGTCAAGAGTACCGCAACATCGAAAAGGTTGGGAAACACTGGTGTAGAGCATAGCATAGCACCAAGCCTTTATACGCATACATGTAGTGTAGTGGTTAAAGCACTGAACCTGGGGACCCATGTTCGATTCCCTGCTCTGTCATTAATTCTTACTGGGTGACTGTGGGCTAATCTCATGCTGTCAACATAAACTATCTCAAAGGCTTGTGAAAATAAAATGGAGGCCAGAAGGATGATGTAAGTCGATTTTGGCCCCAACGATGAAAAAGGTGGGATATAAATGAAGTAGTAGAAGAGTTTGAATTTATACCATGCTTTTCTCAACTATAAGGAGCCTCAAAGTGGCTTACAAACCCCTTCCGTGCCCCTCCCCACAACAGACTCCTTGTGAGGCAAGTAGGGCTGAGAGAGTTCTGAGATAACTATGACTAGTCCACCCAGCAGACTTCACATGGAAGAGCGGGAAAAACAAACCCAGTTCAGCGTCAGCCACTCAAGCGGAGGAGCGAGGAATCAAACCCAGTTCTCCACGTTACAATCCACTTAGCCACAACACCACTCAATTCCTGCATCGTTTGCTATTCTGCACCAATTCTTTCAAGTCACTGACTCTGACCCACTCCAAAGTCTTACACGTGGACATTTCTGTAGTTCACGGTATCCTAAGGAGAAAACTACCAGACCACCCCGACAGTAGCTGCATGGGTTTAAAGTAGTGGCTTCTGCCTTTCCCCGGAAGTGGAGTACAGTGCAGAGAATCACAGCACAGATACACACAATACCCTGTATGCATGGGACGACCTGGGGAAAACAAGAATGCACAAACTAATCCGCACCTTCGCGCAACAGCTGTCCTCATCACACTCTGAGGATCTCGGACCGAAGTCCACAGTGGCGTCTCAGCTGTTCGTCACTTCAGGCCAGGGGTCTTCAAACTATGGCCCTCCAGATGTTCAGGAACTACAATTCCCATCAGCCCTGCTACTTGGCCATGCTGGCAGAGGCTGATGGGAATTGTAGTTCCTGAACATCTGGAGGGCCATAGTTTGAAGACCTCTGCTTCAGGCTAATAATCTAGGATCAGGACACAGATATAATGAATACCTCACAGAATGATTCAGGCCTGAGCTAACAGATTTTGCTCTCTCTCTTTCTCTCTCACCCTAGATAAAGCAAGGACATTTCGCAAGGGGATTTCCTCTTTTTGAAGAGTTTGGCAAACAGCGACGCCGAGATGGCACGGTGCCCAGTGGAGTAAACACAAGATCACTGCGTGGGTACCTTTCAAGCAGAGAACAAGAATGAGGAAATCTCTCCCCCCCCCCCCTTTAACTGTGACTTGCGTCAACGAGGTATGTGCAATCACAGCCAGCTCAAAGAAAGCTCGACAGCTTTAGTACTTTTTCCTCTGCTAAATTTCTTGGAGTCGCAAATGGAAGTTTTTGTATTGTACAAGGTCCTGGGAGGCGGCACGCCGGATTTACGACGGGAGGAATAAGGCCAAGGGTGCTCTGCTCCCTTCTGTCCACGGAACTCCCAGCTGGGAAAGAAGAAGAAATCACACAAAACAAAACACCCTCCAATGGCCAATATAGAAAATCCAATGCAGATAAATATAATGTGATAGACAATGCAACAAGTGTGGTACAAGTGTGGAGCAGCAGTGGCGTAGGAGGTTAAGAGCTCGTGTATCTAATCTGGAGGAACCGGGTTTGATTCCCAGCTCTGCCGCCTGAGCTGTGGAGGCTGATCTGGGGAATTCAGATTAGCCTGTACACTCCCACACACGCCAGCTGGGTGACCTTGGGCTAGTCACAGCTTCTTGGAGCTGTCTCAGCCCCACCCACCTCACAGGGTGTTTGTTGTGAGGGGGGAAGGGCAAGGAGATTGTCAGCCCCTTTGAGTCTCCTACAGGAGAGAAAGGGGGGATATAAATCCAAACTCTTCCTCTTCTTCTTCTTCTTCTACAAACAAACTCTCAAATACACAAAACAAGCCCCAGTTACATACACACTGTTGCACTTTCTATCACATTATATTTACCTGCACTGAATTTACTATATTGACCATTGGAGAGGGTTTTACTTCGTTTTGTTTGATAGTATTTAGGGCTTCACCTCTCCATCTTTTGAGATATAAAAGAAGAAATCCTGCGACTCTTGACTCTTCTATTTTCTTCTTAAAAATTACATACATTCTTTGCAGTGCATTTCATCACATCCTCGATGCCGATATTTCAGTGCTGGGACAAATTGGGGAGGGGGTTGAGATATCATAATTCAGTTCAGATTTCAACACATGTTGAAGTACAAGATGCAGTCAGTCCAACATTGGGAAACAATTTTTAAGGCGAGTGGGCCCATTGTTGGAAACCTGATCCCGTCCTCCACCAATCGACTTGCCCGTGTCTGGAGCCTTTTGCCAATTTAAGGGTCTTGCGGCTTACGGGAGAAGATCTTCCTACCAGAGGAGTTGCTCCCGAGGTTGGCAGACAGCTCTGAACTTGACTGAGTGCATCGGTAACACACAAGTCACGTTCTAGTTCTGAATTTTCATTAAAAATGATCAAAATGAGCCAGTATGCTAATCTTCCACTGACTAGCGTGGCTTATTGAAACCTTGCTGAGCCCAGATGATTCCATCGGGGGCAACTGAGAAACACTCACACTGGCGCAGTCCATTTCCCGACCGGCAGGCCAGAACCTAAAAGCAGGCGGAGAACCCCATGGCTGCCCGGAATTTTTCCATTATTGTCTTTTGTATTTTGGAAACCAAGATCGCATTTTGGAAACAGGGTCATCCACGTTTAGATATATGAAGGGAAGTCATGTTGGTGAGGGAGCAAACTTGTTTTCTGCTGCTCCAGAGACTAGGACCAGAAGTAATGGGTTCAAGGTGAAGGAAAAGAGATTCCACCTAAACATCAGGGAACACTTCCTGACAGTAAGGGCTGCTCGACAGTGGAATGCACTGCCTCGGAGTGTGGTGGAGTCTCCTCCTTTGGAGGTTTTTAAAGAGAGGCCGAATGGCCATCTGTCAGAAGTGCTTTGATTGTGTGTTCTTGCATTGTGGGCGGTTGGACTTGATGGCCCTTGAGGTCTCTTCCAACTCTATGGCTCATTCCGCACATGCAGAATAATGCACTTTCAAACTGCTTTCAGTGCTCTTTGAAGCAGTGCGGAATGGCAAAATCCACTTGCAAACAGTTGTGAAAGTGGTTTGAAAATGCATTATTTTGCCTGTGCGGAAGGGGCCTATGATTCTGTGATCCGCATCATACTCTAGTTGGCATTTTTCTTTCTTCGTTGCATGTACGTGTTGATCGAGCAACCCATGTCCTGGTGGGTACAAGAGTGAGTTTCTTAGAGTTTTAGGGGGGATTGGAGGGAATTGTGGAGGATTCTTAAAGACTGGAATGTAATCTCCATGTGAGAAGGCTGCGCGTGGTGGAATGCCCCCTGATTGGGGCGCATAATGGGGACAGCTGCGCTCATTGGGTGATACTGGTTGGTTTTGCAAAACCATCTGGTTAGCCACGGTAGAAAATGGGAGAGCTGGACTAAATGAATGCCAAGGTCAAACGGTATCCAAAAAACCTCAGGCGATCACCCTACCAAAACAACTGCAGGCCGTTGCTCGTGAGGAGCCCCACAAAATGCACATGGGAGTGGAGGGGGGAGGGGGAGAGATTGCTGGTTTGAAACCAGTTTCTGCTCATCAAACAAGCTATGTAGTTATCCAGGACTCGTGACAAGTATGGCATTATGACACTGAAGCCAATTAGAGTTGTGAAGAGTGACTTTTTTTCAAAAGGATGTTTCCAGCTCTCGTCACCCCAGCGACATATTTGAAAGGGCAACTGAAATACTAGGATGTTGCAGGCCGGAATCACAATATCCTAGTGATTCCGGCCGTGAAAGCCTTCGACAATACATGGCAACAGAAACACTTTCTCATAGACGAGGGAGGGGCACGCTCACGCAGTTTGCAATTTCTCTAGTCATGGTTTCCAACCGTTCCTTCCAATTTAAGGGGTGAATCACTTTTTCGGGGGGGAAAACTGGAGACAGTTTTACAGTGTCGCAGAACAAAGCGTAGCTAACCTGCAGGTTGTAATTTGGCACTGGCTTGTCACAATGAAATGTGAATTAATTGGTATTTAGGTAGCTCCAGCGGCACATGGGGCGCTACAGAGCAGGCACAGGTAAATGATGCGGTTTTTGTTGCACGAGGTGCAGGTGAGCAAATACAGTTTACACAAACTAAGGCTTAGGTTAAAAAAGATCCCTGCCGAACAAGATCAGAGGTCTATCTAGTCCAGCATCCTTTCTCACACGGTGGGCAACCTGATCCTCAGGAGGGCCAACAACAGGGAGGGGAGAAGGAGGAGAAGACGAAGAAGGAAGAGGAGGAGTTTGGATTCATATCCCCCTTTCTCTCCTGTAAGGAGACTCAAAGGCGCTTCAAACTCCTTTCCCTTTCCCCCTCACAACAACAAACCCCCTGTGAGGTAGGTGGGGCTGAAAGAGCTCCGAAAAGCTGTGACTAGTGCAAGGTCACCCAGTTGGTGTGTGTTGGGATGACCCAGCTAATCTAGTTTCCCAGATAAGCCTGCACAGCTCAAGTGGCAGAGCGGGGAATCAAACCCGGTCCTCCAGATTAGAGTGCACCTGCTCTTAACCACGACATCACTGCAAAGCCTCCCCTGATGCTGCCTCCTGGCAGTGGGATTCAGAGATTGACTGCCTCTGAATGTGGAGGTTCCCTTTATTCACTGTGACCATAGTAGTAGCCTCTCTTCCTCAAATCTGTCTAGTCCCCTTTTAATTCTGTCTGTCCCTGTGGCATCATTGCATCCACCGCATCTGTCTGTCCCTGTGGCATCACCGCAAGCCACATTTCATTCACTCTGCATTAACAAGTATTTCCTTCTGTCCGCTTTGAATTTACGGCACATGAGCAGATGAACAGTAAAGAACCCTATTTGGGTGAAAAGGTAGCACAAATGGCTTAGGCTCATTCCGCACATGCAAAATAATGCACTTTCAAGCTGCTTTCACAACTGTTTTTGCCATTCCGCACAGCTTCAAAGAGCCCTGAAAGCAGCTTGAAAGTGCATTATTCTGCGTGTGCGGAATGAGCCTTAGACAACTAAGCAGGGAGAGGTCAGCTCTGAACTAGAACAAAAGGTGGGTACTTTGTTTAGCCCAGGGGGTCTGCGGTGGCTCTCCAGATGTTCGTGGACTACAATTCCCATCGGCCCCTGCCAGCAAGGCAAATTGGCCATGCTGGCAGGGGCTGATGGGAATTGTAGTCCATGAACATCTGGAGAGCCACAGGTTGCAGACCCCTGGTTTAGCCAAATACCCACAGATAATAGTTCTGAGGACCCCAAGACCCAGCTGAAGGCTATAAACCCAAGGGGCATGAAGCAAATATGTACTCCAGTCTCACTGCTGCATTATAAAGAAAGCACCATTCAGTTCAAAGCCGAAAATCCAACAGCTTTCTGTACTAACAGAGTTCTGTGCAACCCCAAAAGTCTGCATATCCTTTTGAGAATAAATAAAAAAGATAAACCCATTAACCAGGGCTTTTTTTTTTCAATTCTTCCTCCCACATTTTGTTCCACACAATGGACACAATTGAAACAAAAAGGTTTAAGAAGATCCCGCTTCCCACACGTCCCTCAAGGAGACTCACGTCAACACCCAGAGCCAAATCTCAGTTGGGCATTTGAGCCCGAGCTTTCACACTGGATGCCGCATGGCCAAGCTACGTGAAACCTGGGCAGGACAAAGGAAAAAAGCTTCTTGCAGGGAAGACACGGAAAAGGAACAGACGTCCACAACTCCAGCTAACATAACCTAGACCCGTAGTGGCGAACCTATGGCACTCCAGATGTTCATGGACTACAATTCCCACCAGCCCCTGCCAGCATGGCAAATTGGCCATGCTGGCAGGGGCTGATGGGAATTGTAGTCCATGAACATCTGGAGTGCCATAGGTTGCAGACCCCCTGGGCTAAACAAAGTACCCACCTTTTGTTCTCGTTCAGAATTGTAGTCCATGAACATCTGGAAAGCCACAGGTTGCAGACCCCATGGGCTAAACAAAGTACCCACCTTTTTTGTTCTAGTTCAGAATTGTAGTCCATGAACATCTGGAGTGCCATAGGTTGCAGACCCCCTGGGCTAAACAAAGTGCCCACCTTTTGTTCTAGTTCAGAATTGTAGTCCATGAACATCTGGAAAGCCACAGGTTGCAGACCCCATGGGCTAAACAAAGTACCCACCTTTTGTTCTCGTTCAGAACTGTAGTCCATGAACATCTGGAGTGCCATAGGTTGCAGACCCCCTGGGCTAAACAAAGTGCCCACCTTTTGTTCTAGTTCAGAATTGTAGTCCATGAACATCTGGAGTGCCATAGGTCCGCCACCACTGACCTAGACACTGTTTTCCCATTCCTCTGGCCACCCTGTGCATTAGAAAATACTACGCTTTCTCTGGAAAAGCACTGACCTCTCCTTTACTTCTTGCACCGGGAAATGGCATGCCTCCGACCGAATACCCACAGGGCGTCACCTAAGAAATGGACACCACAGCACAAAGGAGAAAGCAGAAGATTTGTGGCCTTCAGCTCTGCAGTTTGACTCACAAGTGATTCACTCGTCCCTGATGGCCAACATAGGCTCTTGACAGCAGGCACAGAAACTATTTCACAGACACAAAAATTTAGCAGGCCAGTCATGGCTGGTATGCGTATTTGAACCCTGCCGCCTCCCGGAGATGTATCCAGAAGCCTGGCCGCTATTCTGACGTGCAACAACAGCTTATTTATTAACACATAAAGGAGGCAGAAAGGGCCGGGACGCTGGCAACTGTGGCCCGCTGTGGAGCGCAACACAAGGGCGACAGTGTTGGGAGAACAGAAGAGCCCAATGCAGGACCAAGAAATCCAAAAGGCCCCAGATGTGCCAGAGTCTAGCCCCCAAATGTTAAAATCCACAAAGGAAAAGGCCCCACTGTTATTTCCTGGTAGCCAACTCCGTTGAAGAAGAGAGGAGGAGGAGGAGGAGGAGGAGGAGGAGGAGGAGGAGGAGGAGGAGGAGGAGAAGAAGCAGCAGCAGCAGCAGCAGAAGCAGAAGACGACGACGATGACGACGACTTTATTTACAGTCAATGACCAGATATATTACAAATGTCCAAAATATCTACAACAAAACAAGAATGCAGATCTCTCTCCCGTATTCCAGCACTATCCATCTATATATCATTATTTATTTTATTTATTTATTACATTTATATATCGCCCTCCCCCGAAGGGCTCAGGGCGGTGAACATGAATATACAAATAGAGCACAAAATAAAATCAATAAATCTCAGATCATTTAATAAATCATAGTAAATGGCTCTATAGTCTTTGAATCATTAAAGCCCCATTAAAAGCAGAGTATTAATATCAAATACAATAAATAATACAATAAGAGGTGACCTACTAACCAATTATACTTTGTAAACACACCAAACAGCATAAAAATACTAAACAAAACAAAAATATCTCAGGGGGATACCATATTCAGATAATTTTTTCTTTTTCATAATGAATAGACAGAATTTTGCTACCCATTTAGTAATATTCTCCTTCTTATCTTGTAATAGTTTTTCACAACAAACTTTATCAGAACAATATGTCATTTTGTGTAGTAGATGTGACAGGCATTTTTTCCTTGCCTCCTCATAAAGGGGACACTTTAATAACATTTGCTCTATAGTTTCTACAGAATTCAGAGAGCAAGAACATAACCTTGCAGCATAAGGTATCTTTTGATATTTCCCTTCTAAGACAGCAGAAGGTAAATGTGCA
>NW_025950847.1:0-50051 GCF_021028975.2 Sphaerodactylus townsendi
ATATGCCCCCCCCCCACCCCCCCCCCCCCCCACCCCCCCCCCCCCCCCCCCCCCCCCCCCCCCACCCCCCCCCCCCCCCCCCCCCCCCCCCCCCCACCCCCCCCCCCCCCCACCCCCCCCCCCCCCCACCCCCCCCCCCCCCCACCCCCCCCCCCCCCCACCCCCCCCCCCCCCCACCCCCCCCCCCCCCCACCCCCCCCCCCCCCCACCCCCCCCCCCCCCCACCCCCCCCCCCCCCCACCCCCCCCCCCCCCCACCCCCCCCCCCCCCCACCCCCCCCCCCCCCCACCCCCCCCCCCCCCCACCCCCCCCCCCCCCCACCCCCCCCCCCCCCCACCCCCCCCCCCCCCCACCCCCCCCCCCCCCCACCCCCCCCCCCCCCCACCCCCCCCCCCCCCCACCCCCCCCCCCCCCCACCCCCCCCCCCCCCCACCCCCCCCCCCCCCCACCCCCCCCCCCCCCCACCCCCCCCCCCCCCCACCCCCCCCCCCCCCCACCCCCCCCCCCCCCCACCCCCCCCCCCCCCCACCCCCCCCCCCCCCCACCCCCCCCCCCCCCCACCCCCCCCCCCCCCCACCCCCCCCCCCCCCCACCCCCCCCCCCCCCCACCCCCCCCCCCCCCCACCCCCCCCCCCCCCCACCCCCCCCCCCCCCCACCCCCCCCCCCCCCCACCCCCCCCCCCCCCCACCCCCCCCCCCCCCCACCCCCCCCCCCCCCCACCCCCCCCCCCCCCCACCCCCCCCCCCCCCCACCCCCCCCCCCCCCCACCCCCCCCCCCCCCCACCCCCCCCCCCCCCCACCCCCCCCCCCCCCCACCCCCCCCCCCCCCCACCCCCCCCCCCCCCCACCCCCCCCCCCCCCCACCCCCCCCCCCCCCCACCCCCCCCCCCCCCCACCCCCCCCCCCCCCCACCCCCCCCCCCCCCCACCCCCCCCCCCCCCCACCCCCCCCCCCCCCCACCCCCCCCCCCCCCCACCCCCCCCCCCCCCCACCCCCCCCCCCCCCCACCCCCCCCCCCCCCCACCCCCCCCCCCCCCCACCCCCCCCCCCCCCCACCCCCCCCCCCCCCCACCCCCCCCCCCCCCCACCCCCCCCCCCCCCCACCCCCCCCCCCCCCCACCCCCCCCCCCCCCCACCCCCCCCCCCCCCCACCCCCCCCCCCCCCCACCCCCCCCCCCCCCCACCCCCCCCCCCCCCCACCCCCCCCCCCCCCCACCCCCCCCCCCCCCCACCCCCCCCCCCCCCCACCCCCCCCCCCCCCCACCCCCCCCCCCCCCCACCCCCCCCCCCCCCCACCCCCCCCCCCCCCCACCCCCCCCCCCCCCCACCCCCCCCCCCCCCCACCCCCCCCCCCCCCCACCCCCCCCCCCCCCCACCCCCCCCCCCCCCCACCCCCCCCCCCCCCCACCCCCCCCCCCCCCCACCCCCCCCCCCCCCCACCCCCCCCCCCCCCCACCCCCCCCCCCCCCCACCCCCCCCCCCCCCCACCCCCCCCCCCCCCCACCCCCCCCCCCCCCCACCCCCCCCCCCCCCCACCCCCCCCCCCCCCCACCCCCCCCCCCCCCCACCCCCCCCCCCCCCCACCCCCCCCCCCCCCCACCCCCCCCCCCCCCCACCCCCCCCCCCCCCCACCCCCCCCCCCCCCCACCCCCCCCCCCCCCCACCCCCCCCCCCCCCCACCCCCCCCCCCCCCCACCCCCCCCCCCCCCCACCCCCCCCCCCCCCCACCCCCCCCCCCCCCCACCCCCCCCCCCCCCCACCCCCCCCCCCCCCCACCCCCCCCCCCCCCCACCCCCCCCCCCCCCCACCCCCCCCCCCCCCCACCCCCCCCCCCCCCCACCCCCCCCCCCCCCCACCCCCCCCCCCCCCCACCCCCCCCCCCCCCCACCCCCCCCCCCCCCCACCCCCCCCCCCCCCCACCCCCCCCCCCCCCCACCCCCCCCCCCCCCCACCCCCCCCCCCCCCCACCCCCCCCCCCCCCCACCCCCCCCCCCCCCCACCCCCCCCCCCCCCCACCCCCCCCCCCCCCCACCCCCCCCCCCCCCCACCCCCCCCCCCCCCCACCCCCCCCCCCCCCCACCCCCCCCCCCCCCCACCCCCCCCCCCCCCCACCCCCCCCCCCCCCCACCCCCCCCCCCCCCCACCCCCCCCCCCCCCCACCCCCCCCCCCCCCCACCCCCCCCCCCCCCCACCCCCCCCCCCCCCCACCCCCCCCCCCCCCCACCCCCCCCCCCCCCCACCCCCCCCCCCCCCCACCCCCCCCCCCCCCCACCCCCCCCCCCCCCCACCCCCCCCCCCCCCCACCCCCCCCCCCCCCCACCCCCCCCCCCCCCCACCCCCCCCCCCCCCCACCCCCCCCCCCCCCCACCCCCCCCCCCCCCCACCCCCCCCCCCCCCCACCCCCCCCCCCCCCCACCCCCCCCCCCCCCCACCCCCCCCCCCCCCCACCCCCCCCCCCCCCCACCCCCCCCCCCCCCCACCCCCCCCCCCCCCCACCCCCCCCCCCCCCCACCCCCCCCCCCCCCCACCCCCCCCCCCCCCCACCCCCCCCCCCCCCCACCCCCCCCCCCCCCCACCCCCCCCCCCCCCCACCCCCCCCCCCCCCCACCCCCCCCCCCCCCCACCCCCCCCCCCCCCCACCCCCCCCCCCCCCCACCCCCCCCCCCCCCCACCCCCCCCCCCCCCCACCCCCCCCCCCCCCCACCCCCCCCCCCCCCCACCCCCCCCCCCCCCCACCCCCCCCCCCCCCCACCCCCCCCCCCCCCCACCCCCCCCCCCCCCCACCCCCCCCCCCCCCCACCCCCCCCCCCCCCCACCCCCCCCCCCCCCCACCCCCCCCCCCCCCCACCCCCCCCCCCCCCCACCCCCCCCCCCCCCCACCCCCCCCCCCCCCCACCCCCCCCCCCCCCCACCCCCCCCCCCCCCCACCCCCCCCCCCCCCCACCCCCCCCCCCCCCCACCCCCCCCCCCCCCCACCCCCCCCCCCCCCCACCCCCCCCCCCCCCCACCCCCCCCCCCCCCCACCCCCCCCCCCCCCCACCCCCCCCCCCCCCCACCCCCCCCCCCCCCCACCCCCCCCCCCCCCCACCCCCCCCCCCCCCCACCCCCCCCCCCCCCCACCCCCCCCCCCCCCCACCCCCCCCCCCCCCCACCCCCCCCCCCCCCCACCCCCCCCCCCCCCCACCCCCCCCCCCCCCCACCCCCCCCCCCCCCCACCCCCCCCCCCCCCCACCCCCCCCCCCCCCCACCCCCCCCCCCCCCCACCCCCCCCCCCCCCCACCCCCCCCCCCCCCCACCCCCCCCCCCCCCCACCCCCCCCCCCCCCCACCCCCCCCCCCCCCCACCCCCCCCCCCCCCCACCCCCCCCCCCCCCCACCCCCCCCCCCCCCCACCCCCCCCCCCCCCCACCCCCCCCCCCCCCCACCCCCCCCCCCCCCCACCCCCCCCCCCCCCCACCCCCCCCCCCCCCCACCCCCCCCCCCCCCCACCCCCCCCCCCCCCCACCCCCCCCCCCCCCCACCCCCCCCCCCCCCCACCCCCCCCCCCCCCCACCCCCCCCCCCCCCCACCCCCCCCCCCCCCCACCCCCCCCCCCCCCCACCCCCCCCCCCCCCCACCCCCCCCCCCCCCCACCCCCCCCCCCCCCCACCCCCCCCCCCCCCCACCCCCCCCCCCCCCCACCCCCCCCCCCCCCCACCCCCCCCCCCCCCCACCCCCCCCCCCCCCCACCCCCCCCCCCCCCCACCCCCCCCCCCCCCCACCCCCCCCCCCCCCCACCCCCCCCCCCCCCCACCCCCCCCCCCCCCCACCCCCCCCCCCCCCCACCCCCCCCCCCCCCCACCCCCCCCCCCCCCCACCCCCCCCCCCCCCCACCCCCCCCCCCCCCCACCCCCCCCCCCCCCCACCCCCCCCCCCCCCCACCCCCCCCCCCCCCCACCCCCCCCCCCCCCCACCCCCCCCCCCCCCCACCCCCCCCCCCCCCCACCCCCCCCCCCCCCCACCCCCCCCCCCCCCCACCCCCCCCCCCCCCCACCCCCCCCCCCCCCCACCCCCCCCCCCCCCCACCCCCCCCCCCCCCCACCCCCCCCCCCCCCCACCCCCCCCCCCCCCCACCCCCCCCCCCCCCCACCCCCCCCCCCCCCCACCCCCCCCCCCCCCCACCCCCCCCCCCCCCCACCCCCCCCCCCCCCCACCCCCCCCCCCCCCCACCCCCCCCCCCCCCCACCCCCCCCCCCCCCCACCCCCCCCCCCCCCCACCCCCCCCCCCCCCCACCCCCCCCCCCCCCCACCCCCCCCCCCCCCCACCCCCCCCCCCCCCCACCCCCCCCCCCCCCCACCCCCCCCCCCCCCCACCCCCCCCCCCCCCCACCCCCCCCCCCCCCCACCCCCCCCCCCCCCCACCCCCCCCCCCCCCCACCCCCCCCCCCCCCCACCCCCCCCCCCCCCCACCCCCCCCCCCCCCCACCCCCCCCCCCCCCCACCCCCCCCCCCCCCCACCCCCCCCCCCCCCCACCCCCCCCCCCCCCCACCCCCCCCCCCCCCCACCCCCCCCCCCCCCCACCCCCCCCCCCCCCCACCCCCCCCCCCCCCCACCCCCCCCCCCCCCCACCCCCCCCCCCCCCCACCCCCCCCCCCCCCCACCCCCCCCCCCCCCCACCCCCCCCCCCCCCCACCCCCCCCCCCCCCCACCCCCCCCCCCCCCCACCCCCCCCCCCCCCCACCCCCCCCCCCCCCCACCCCCCCCCCCCCCCACCCCCCCCCCCCCCCACCCCCCCCCCCCCCCACCCCCCCCCCCCCCCACCCCCCCCCCCCCCCACCCCCCCCCCCCCCCACCCCCCCCCCCCCCCACCCCCCCCCCCCCCCACCCCCCCCCCCCCCCACCCCCCCCCCCCCCCACCCCCCCCCCCCCCCACCCCCCCCCCCCCCCACCCCCCCCCCCCCCCACCCCCCCCCCCCCCCACCCCCCCCCCCCCCCACCCCCCCCCCCCCCCACCCCCCCCCCCCCCCACCCCCCCCCCCCCCCACCCCCCCCCCCCCCCACCCCCCCCCCCCCCCACCCCCCCCCCCCCCCACCCCCCCCCCCCCCCACCCCCCCCCCCCCCCACCCCCCCCCCCCCCCACCCCCCCCCCCCCCCACCCCCCCCCCCCCCCACCCCCCCCCCCCCCCACCCCCCCCCCCCCCCACCCCCCCCCCCCCCCACCCCCCCCCCCCCCCACCCCCCCCCCCCCCCACCCCCCCCCCCCCCCACCCCCCCCCCCCCCCACCCCCCCCCCCCCCCACCCCCCCCCCCCCCCACCCCCCCCCCCCCCCACCCCCCCCCCCCCCCACCCCCCCCCCCCCCCACCCCCCCCCCCCCCCACCCCCCCCCCCCCCCACCCCCCCCCCCCCCCACCCCCCCCCCCCCCCACCCCCCCCCCCCCCCACCCCCCCCCCCCCCCACCCCCCCCCCCCCCCACCCCCCCCCCCCCCCACCCCCCCCCCCCCCCACCCCCCCCCCCCCCCACCCCCCCCCCCCCCCACCCCCCCCCCCCCCCACCCCCCCCCCCCCCCACCCCCCCCCCCCCCCACCCCCCCCCCCCCCCACCCCCCCCCCCCCCCACCCCCCCCCCCCCCCACCCCCCCCCCCCCCCACCCCCCCCCCCCCCCACCCCCCCCCCCCCCCACCCCCCCCCCCCCCCACCCCCCCCCCCCCCCACCCCCCCCCCCCCCCACCCCCCCCCCCCCCCACCCCCCCCCCCCCCCACCCCCCCCCCCCCCCACCCCCCCCCCCCCCCACCCCCCCCCCCCCCCACCCCCCCCCCCCCCCACCCCCCCCCCCCCCCACCCCCCCCCCCCCCCACCCCCCCCCCCCCCCACCCCCCCCCCCCCCCACCCCCCCCCCCCCCCACCCCCCCCCCCCCCCACCCCCCCCCCCCCCCACCCCCCCCCCCCCCCACCCCCCCCCCCCCCCACCCCCCCCCCCCCCCACCCCCCCCCCCCCCCACCCCCCCCCCCCCCCACCCCCCCCCCCCCCCACCCCCCCCCCCCCCCACCCCCCCCCCCCCCCACCCCCCCCCCCCCCCACCCCCCCCCCCCCCCACCCCCCCCCCCCCCCACCCCCCCCCCCCCCCACCCCCCCCCCCCCCCACCCCCCCCCCCCCCCACCCCCCCCCCCCCCCACCCCCCCCCCCCCCCACCCCCCCCCCCCCCCACCCCCCCCCCCCCCCACCCCCCCCCCCCCCCACCCCCCCCCCCCCCCACCCCCCCCCCCCCCCACCCCCCCCCCCCCCCACCCCCCCCCCCCCCCACCCCCCCCCCCCCCCACCCCCCCCCCCCCCCACCCCCCCCCCCCCCCACCCCCCCCCCCCCCCACCCCCCCCCCCCCCCACCCCCCCCCCCCCCCACCCCCCCCCCCCCCCACCCCCCCCCCCCCCCACCCCCCCCCCCCCCCACCCCCCCCCCCCCCCACCCCCCCCCCCCCCCACCCCCCCCCCCCCCCACCCCCCCCCCCCCCCACCCCCCCCCCCCCCCACCCCCCCCCCCCCCCACCCCCCCCCCCCCCCACCCCCCCCCCCCCCCACCCCCCCCCCCCCCCACCCCCCCCCCCCCCCACCCCCCCCCCCCCCCACCCCCCCCCCCCCCCACCCCCCCCCCCCCCCACCCCCCCCCCCCCCCACCCCCCCCCCCCCCCACCCCCCCCCCCCCCCACCCCCCCCCCCCCCCACCCCCCCCCCCCCCCACCCCCCCCCCCCCCCACCCCCCCCCCCCCCCACCCCCCCCCCCCCCCACCCCCCCCCCCCCCCACCCCCCCCCCCCCCCACCCCCCCCCCCCCCCACCCCCCCCCCCCCCCACCCCCCCCCCCCCCCACCCCCCCCCCCCCCCACCCCCCCCCCCCCCCACCCCCCCCCCCCCCCACCCCCCCCCCCCCCCACCCCCCCCCCCCCCCACCCCCCCCCCCCCCCACCCCCCCCCCCCCCCACCCCCCCCCCCCCCCACCCCCCCCCCCCCCCACCCCCCCCCCCCCCCACCCCCCCCCCCCCCCACCCCCCCCCCCCCCCACCCCCCCCCCCCCCCACCCCCCCCCCCCCCCACCCCCCCCCCCCCCCACCCCCCCCCCCCCCCACCCCCCCCCCCCCCCACCCCCCCCCCCCCCCACCCCCCCCCCCCCCCACCCCCCCCCCCCCCCACCCCCCCCCCCCCCCACCCCCCCCCCCCCCCACCCCCCCCCCCCCCCACCCCCCCCCCCCCCCACCCCCCCCCCCCCCCACCCCCCCCCCCCCCCACCCCCCCCCCCCCCCACCCCCCCCCCCCCCCACCCCCCCCCCCCCCCACCCCCCCCCCCCCCCACCCCCCCCCCCCCCCACCCCCCCCCCCCCCCACCCCCCCCCCCCCCCACCCCCCCCCCCCCCCACCCCCCCCCCCCCCCACCCCCCCCCCCCCCCACCCCCCCCCCCCCCCACCCCCCCCCCCCCCCACCCCCCCCCCCCCCCACCCCCCCCCCCCCCCACCCCCCCCCCCCCCCACCCCCCCCCCCCCCCACCCCCCCCCCCCCCCACCCCCCCCCCCCCCCACCCCCCCCCCCCCCCACCCCCCCCCCCCCCCACCCCCCCCCCCCCCCACCCCCCCCCCCCCCCACCCCCCCCCCCCCCCACCCCCCCCCCCCCCCACCCCCCCCCCCCCCCACCCCCCCCCCCCCCCACCCCCCCCCCCCCCCACCCCCCCCCCCCCCCACCCCCCCCCCCCCCCACCCCCCCCCCCCCCCACCCCCCCCCCCCCCCACCCCCCCCCCCCCCCACCCCCCCCCCCCCCCACCCCCCCCCCCCCCCACCCCCCCCCCCCCCCACCCCCCCCCCCCCCCACCCCCCCCCCCCCCCACCCCCCCCCCCCCCCACCCCCCCCCCCCCCCACCCCCCCCCCCCCCCACCCCCCCCCCCCCCCACCCCCCCCCCCCCCCACCCCCCCCCCCCCCCACCCCCCCCCCCCCCCACCCCCCCCCCCCCCCACCCCCCCCCCCCCCCACCCCCCCCCCCCCCCACCCCCCCCCCCCCCCACCCCCCCCCCCCCCCACCCCCCCCCCCCCCCACCCCCCCCCCCCCCCACCCCCCCCCCCCCCCACCCCCCCCCCCCCCCACCCCCCCCCCCCCCCACCCCCCCCCCCCCCCACCCCCCCCCCCCCCCACCCCCCCCCCCCCCCACCCCCCCCCCCCCCCACCCCCCCCCCCCCCCACCCCCCCCCCCCCCCACCCCCCCCCCCCCCCACCCCCCCCCCCCCCCACCCCCCCCCCCCCCCACCCCCCCCCCCCCCCACCCCCCCCCCCCCCCACCCCCCCCCCCCCCCACCCCCCCCCCCCCCCACCCCCCCCCCCCCCCACCCCCCCCCCCCCCCACCCCCCCCCCCCCCCACCCCCCCCCCCCCCCACCCCCCCCCCCCCCCACCCCCCCCCCCCCCCACCCCCCCCCCCCCCCACCCCCCCCCCCCCCCACCCCCCCCCCCCCCCACCCCCCCCCCCCCCCACCCCCCCCCCCCCCCACCCCCCCCCCCCCCCACCCCCCCCCCCCCCCACCCCCCCCCCCCCCCACCCCCCCCCCCCCCCACCCCCCCCCCCCCCCACCCCCCCCCCCCCCCACCCCCCCCCCCCCCCACCCCCCCCCCCCCCCACCCCCCCCCCCCCCCACCCCCCCCCCCCCCCACCCCCCCCCCCCCCCACCCCCCCCCCCCCCCACCCCCCCCCCCCCCCACCCCCCCCCCCCCCCACCCCCCCCCCCCCCCACCCCCCCCCCCCCCCACCCCCCCCCCCCCCCACCCCCCCCCCCCCCCACCCCCCCCCCCCCCCACCCCCCCCCCCCCCCACCCCCCCCCCCCCCCACCCCCCCCCCCCCCCACCCCCCCCCCCCCCCACCCCCCCCCCCCCCCACCCCCCCCCCCCCCCACCCCCCCCCCCCCCCACCCCCCCCCCCCCCCACCCCCCCCCCCCCCCACCCCCCCCCCCCCCCACCCCCCCCCCCCCCCACCCCCCCCCCCCCCCACCCCCCCCCCCCCCCACCCCCCCCCCCCCCCACCCCCCCCCCCCCCCACCCCCCCCCCCCCCCACCCCCCCCCCCCCCCACCCCCCCCCCCCCCCACCCCCCCCCCCCCCCACCCCCCCCCCCCCCCACCCCCCCCCCCCCCCACCCCCCCCCCCCCCCACCCCCCCCCCCCCCCACCCCCCCCCCCCCCCACCCCCCCCCCCCCCCACCCCCCCCCCCCCCCACCCCCCCCCCCCCCCACCCCCCCCCCCCCCCACCCCCCCCCCCCCCCACCCCCCCCCCCCCCCACCCCCCCCCCCCCCCACCCCCCCCCCCCCCCACCCCCCCCCCCCCCCACCCCCCCCCCCCCCCACCCCCCCCCCCCCCCACCCCCCCCCCCCCCCACCCCCCCCCCCCCCCACCCCCCCCCCCCCCCACCCCCCCCCCCCCCCACCCCCCCCCCCCCCCACCCCCCCCCCCCCCCACCCCCCCCCCCCCCCACCCCCCCCCCCCCCCACCCCCCCCCCCCCCCACCCCCCCCCCCCCCCACCCCCCCCCCCCCCCACCCCCCCCCCCCCCCACCCCCCCCCCCCCCCACCCCCCCCCCCCCCCACCCCCCCCCCCCCCCACCCCCCCCCCCCCCCACCCCCCCCCCCCCCCACCCCCCCCCCCCCCCACCCCCCCCCCCCCCCACCCCCCCCCCCCCCCACCCCCCCCCCCCCCCACCCCCCCCCCCCCCCACCCCCCCCCCCCCCCACCCCCCCCCCCCCCCACCCCCCCCCCCCCCCACCCCCCCCCCCCCCCACCCCCCCCCCCCCCCACCCCCCCCCCCCCCCACCCCCCCCCCCCCCCACCCCCCCCCCCCCCCACCCCCCCCCCCCCCCACCCCCCCCCCCCCCCACCCCCCCCCCCCCCCACCCCCCCCCCCCCCCACCCCCCCCCCCCCCCACCCCCCCCCCCCCCCACCCCCCCCCCCCCCCACCCCCCCCCCCCCCCACCCCCCCCCCCCCCCACCCCCCCCCCCCCCCACCCCCCCCCCCCCCCACCCCCCCCCCCCCCCACCCCCCCCCCCCCCCACCCCCCCCCCCCCCCACCCCCCCCCCCCCCCACCCCCCCCCCCCCCCACCCCCCCCCCCCCCCACCCCCCCCCCCCCCCACCCCCCCCCCCCCCCACCCCCCCCCCCCCCCACCCCCCCCCCCCCCCACCCCCCCCCCCCCCCACCCCCCCCCCCCCCCACCCCCCCCCCCCCCCACCCCCCCCCCCCCCCACCCCCCCCCCCCCCCACCCCCCCCCCCCCCCACCCCCCCCCCCCCCCACCCCCCCCCCCCCCCACCCCCCCCCCCCCCCACCCCCCCCCCCCCCCACCCCCCCCCCCCCCCACCCCCCCCCCCCCCCACCCCCCCCCCCCCCCACCCCCCCCCCCCCCCACCCCCCCCCCCCCCCACCCCCCCCCCCCCCCACCCCCCCCCCCCCCCACCCCCCCCCCCCCCCACCCCCCCCCCCCCCCACCCCCCCCCCCCCCCACCCCCCCCCCCCCCCACCCCCCCCCCCCCCCACCCCCCCCCCCCCCCACCCCCCCCCCCCCCCACCCCCCCCCCCCCCCACCCCCCCCCCCCCCCACCCCCCCCCCCCCCCACCCCCCCCCCCCCCCACCCCCCCCCCCCCCCACCCCCCCCCCCCCCCACCCCCCCCCCCCCCCACCCCCCCCCCCCCCCACCCCCCCCCCCCCCCACCCCCCCCCCCCCCCACCCCCCCCCCCCCCCACCCCCCCCCCCCCCCACCCCCCCCCCCCCCCACCCCCCCCCCCCCCCACCCCCCCCCCCCCCCACCCCCCCCCCCCCCCACCCCCCCCCCCCCCCACCCCCCCCCCCCCCCACCCCCCCCCCCCCCCACCCCCCCCCCCCCCCACCCCCCCCCCCCCCCACCCCCCCCCCCCCCCACCCCCCCCCCCCCCCACCCCCCCCCCCCCCCACCCCCCCCCCCCCCCACCCCCCCCCCCCCCCACCCCCCCCCCCCCCCACCCCCCCCCCCCCCCACCCCCCCCCCCCCCCACCCCCCCCCCCCCCCACCCCCCCCCCCCCCCACCCCCCCCCCCCCCCACCCCCCCCCCCCCCCACCCCCCCCCCCCCCCACCCCCCCCCCCCCCCACCCCCCCCCCCCCCCACCCCCCCCCCCCCCCACCCCCCCCCCCCCCCACCCCCCCCCCCCCCCACCCCCCCCCCCCCCCACCCCCCCCCCCCCCCACCCCCCCCCCCCCCCACCCCCCCCCCCCCCCACCCCCCCCCCCCCCCACCCCCCCCCCCCCCCACCCCCCCCCCCCCCCACCCCCCCCCCCCCCCACCCCCCCCCCCCCCCACCCCCCCCCCCCCCCACCCCCCCCCCCCCCCACCCCCCCCCCCCCCCACCCCCCCCCCCCCCCACCCCCCCCCCCCCCCACCCCCCCCCCCCCCCACCCCCCCCCCCCCCCACCCCCCCCCCCCCCCACCCCCCCCCCCCCCCACCCCCCCCCCCCCCCACCCCCCCCCCCCCCCACCCCCCCCCCCCCCCACCCCCCCCCCCCCCCACCCCCCCCCCCCCCCACCCCCCCCCCCCCCCACCCCCCCCCCCCCCCACCCCCCCCCCCCCCCACCCCCCCCCCCCCCCACCCCCCCCCCCCCCCACCCCCCCCCCCCCCCACCCCCCCCCCCCCCCACCCCCCCCCCCCCCCACCCCCCCCCCCCCCCACCCCCCCCCCCCCCCACCCCCCCCCCCCCCCACCCCCCCCCCCCCCCACCCCCCCCCCCCCCCACCCCCCCCCCCCCCCACCCCCCCCCCCCCCCACCCCCCCCCCCCCCCACCCCCCCCCCCCCCCACCCCCCCCCCCCCCCACCCCCCCCCCCCCCCACCCCCCCCCCCCCCCACCCCCCCCCCCCCCCACCCCCCCCCCCCCCCACCCCCCCCCCCCCCCACCCCCCCCCCCCCCCACCCCCCCCCCCCCCCACCCCCCCCCCCCCCCACCCCCCCCCCCCCCCACCCCCCCCCCCCCCCACCCCCCCCCCCCCCCACCCCCCCCCCCCCCCACCCCCCCCCCCCCCCACCCCCCCCCCCCCCCACCCCCCCCCCCCCCCACCCCCCCCCCCCCCCACCCCCCCCCCCCCCCACCCCCCCCCCCCCCCACCCCCCCCCCCCCCCACCCCCCCCCCCCCCCACCCCCCCCCCCCCCCACCCCCCCCCCCCCCCACCCCCCCCCCCCCCCACCCCCCCCCCCCCCCACCCCCCCCCCCCCCCACCCCCCCCCCCCCCCACCCCCCCCCCCCCCCACCCCCCCCCCCCCCCACCCCCCCCCCCCCCCACCCCCCCCCCCCCCCACCCCCCCCCCCCCCCACCCCCCCCCCCCCCCACCCCCCCCCCCCCCCACCCCCCCCCCCCCCCACCCCCCCCCCCCCCCACCCCCCCCCCCCCCCACCCCCCCCCCCCCCCACCCCCCCCCCCCCCCACCCCCCCCCCCCCCCACCCCCCCCCCCCCCCACCCCCCCCCCCCCCCACCCCCCCCCCCCCCCACCCCCCCCCCCCCCCACCCCCCCCCCCCCCCACCCCCCCCCCCCCCCACCCCCCCCCCCCCCCACCCCCCCCCCCCCCCACCCCCCCCCCCCCCCACCCCCCCCCCCCCCCACCCCCCCCCCCCCCCACCCCCCCCCCCCCCCACCCCCCCCCCCCCCCACCCCCCCCCCCCCCCACCCCCCCCCCCCCCCACCCCCCCCCCCCCCCACCCCCCCCCCCCCCCACCCCCCCCCCCCCCCACCCCCCCCCCCCCCCACCCCCCCCCCCCCCCACCCCCCCCCCCCCCCACCCCCCCCCCCCCCCACCCCCCCCCCCCCCCACCCCCCCCCCCCCCCACCCCCCCCCCCCCCCACCCCCCCCCCCCCCCACCCCCCCCCCCCCCCACCCCCCCCCCCCCCCACCCCCCCCCCCCCCCACCCCCCCCCCCCCCCACCCCCCCCCCCCCCCACCCCCCCCCCCCCCCACCCCCCCCCCCCCCCACCCCCCCCCCCCCCCACCCCCCCCCCCCCCCACCCCCCCCCCCCCCCACCCCCCCCCCCCCCCACCCCCCCCCCCCCCCACCCCCCCCCCCCCCCACCCCCCCCCCCCCCCACCCCCCCCCCCCCCCACCCCCCCCCCCCCCCACCCCCCCCCCCCCCCACCCCCCCCCCCCCCCACCCCCCCCCCCCCCCACCCCCCCCCCCCCCCACCCCCCCCCCCCCCCACCCCCCCCCCCCCCCACCCCCCCCCCCCCCCACCCCCCCCCCCCCCCACCCCCCCCCCCCCCCACCCCCCCCCCCCCCCACCCCCCCCCCCCCCCACCCCCCCCCCCCCCCACCCCCCCCCCCCCCCACCCCCCCCCCCCCCCACCCCCCCCCCCCCCCACCCCCCCCCCCCCCCACCCCCCCCCCCCCCCACCCCCCCCCCCCCCCACCCCCCCCCCCCCCCACCCCCCCCCCCCCCCACCCCCCCCCCCCCCCACCCCCCCCCCCCCCCACCCCCCCCCCCCCCCACCCCCCCCCCCCCCCACCCCCCCCCCCCCCCACCCCCCCCCCCCCCCACCCCCCCCCCCCCCCACCCCCCCCCCCCCCCACCCCCCCCCCCCCCCACCCCCCCCCCCCCCCACCCCCCCCCCCCCCCACCCCCCCCCCCCCCCACCCCCCCCCCCCCCCACCCCCCCCCCCCCCCACCCCCCCCCCCCCCCACCCCCCCCCCCCCCCACCCCCCCCCCCCCCCACCCCCCCCCCCCCCCACCCCCCCCCCCCCCCACCCCCCCCCCCCCCCACCCCCCCCCCCCCCCACCCCCCCCCCCCCCCACCCCCCCCCCCCCCCACCCCCCCCCCCCCCCACCCCCCCCCCCCCCCACCCCCCCCCCCCCCCACCCCCCCCCCCCCCCACCCCCCCCCCCCCCCACCCCCCCCCCCCCCCACCCCCCCCCCCCCCCACCCCCCCCCCCCCCCACCCCCCCCCCCCCCCACCCCCCCCCCCCCCCACCCCCCCCCCCCCCCACCCCCCCCCCCCCCCACCCCCCCCCCCCCCCACCCCCCCCCCCCCCCACCCCCCCCCCCCCCCACCCCCCCCCCCCCCCACCCCCCCCCCCCCCCACCCCCCCCCCCCCCCACCCCCCCCCCCCCCCACCCCCCCCCCCCCCCACCCCCCCCCCCCCCCACCCCCCCCCCCCCCCACCCCCCCCCCCCCCCACCCCCCCCCCCCCCCACCCCCCCCCCCCCCCACCCCCCCCCCCCCCCACCCCCCCCCCCCCCCACCCCCCCCCCCCCCCACCCCCCCCCCCCCCCACCCCCCCCCCCCCCCACCCCCCCCCCCCCCCACCCCCCCCCCCCCCCACCCCCCCCCCCCCCCACCCCCCCCCCCCCCCACCCCCCCCCCCCCCCACCCCCCCCCCCCCCCACCCCCCCCCCCCCCCACCCCCCCCCCCCCCCACCCCCCCCCCCCCCCACCCCCCCCCCCCCCCACCCCCCCCCCCCCCCACCCCCCCCCCCCCCCACCCCCCCCCCCCCCCACCCCCCCCCCCCCCCACCCCCCCCCCCCCCCACCCCCCCCCCCCCCCACCCCCCCCCCCCCCCACCCCCCCCCCCCCCCACCCCCCCCCCCCCCCACCCCCCCCCCCCCCCACCCCCCCCCCCCCCCACCCCCCCCCCCCCCCACCCCCCCCCCCCCCCACCCCCCCCCCCCCCCACCCCCCCCCCCCCCCACCCCCCCCCCCCCCCACCCCCCCCCCCCCCCACCCCCCCCCCCCCCCACCCCCCCCCCCCCCCACCCCCCCCCCCCCCCACCCCCCCCCCCCCCCACCCCCCCCCCCCCCCACCCCCCCCCCCCCCCACCCCCCCCCCCCCCCACCCCCCCCCCCCCCCACCCCCCCCCCCCCCCACCCCCCCCCCCCCCCACCCCCCCCCCCCCCCACCCCCCCCCCCCCCCACCCCCCCCCCCCCCCACCCCCCCCCCCCCCCACCCCCCCCCCCCCCCACCCCCCCCCCCCCCCACCCCCCCCCCCCCCCACCCCCCCCCCCCCCCACCCCCCCCCCCCCCCACCCCCCCCCCCCCCCACCCCCCCCCCCCCCCACCCCCCCCCCCCCCCACCCCCCCCCCCCCCCACCCCCCCCCCCCCCCACCCCCCCCCCCCCCCACCCCCCCCCCCCCCCACCCCCCCCCCCCCCCACCCCCCCCCCCCCCCACCCCCCCCCCCCCCCACCCCCCCCCCCCCCCACCCCCCCCCCCCCCCACCCCCCCCCCCCCCCACCCCCCCCCCCCCCCACCCCCCCCCCCCCCCACCCCCCCCCCCCCCCACCCCCCCCCCCCCCCACCCCCCCCCCCCCCCACCCCCCCCCCCCCCCACCCCCCCCCCCCCCCACCCCCCCCCCCCCCCACCCCCCCCCCCCCCCACCCCCCCCCCCCCCCACCCCCCCCCCCCCCCACCCCCCCCCCCCCCCACCCCCCCCCCCCCCCACCCCCCCCCCCCCCCACCCCCCCCCCCCCCCACCCCCCCCCCCCCCCACCCCCCCCCCCCCCCACCCCCCCCCCCCCCCACCCCCCCCCCCCCCCACCCCCCCCCCCCCCCACCCCCCCCCCCCCCCACCCCCCCCCCCCCCCACCCCCCCCCCCCCCCACCCCCCCCCCCCCCCACCCCCCCCCCCCCCCACCCCCCCCCCCCCCCACCCCCCCCCCCCCCCACCCCCCCCCCCCCCCACCCCCCCCCCCCCCCACCCCCCCCCCCCCCCACCCCCCCCCCCCCCCACCCCCCCCCCCCCCCACCCCCCCCCCCCCCCACCCCCCCCCCCCCCCACCCCCCCCCCCCCCCACCCCCCCCCCCCCCCACCCCCCCCCCCCCCCACCCCCCCCCCCCCCCACCCCCCCCCCCCCCCACCCCCCCCCCCCCCCACCCCCCCCCCCCCCCACCCCCCCCCCCCCCCACCCCCCCCCCCCCCCACCCCCCCCCCCCCCCACCCCCCCCCCCCCCCACCCCCCCCCCCCCCCACCCCCCCCCCCCCCCACCCCCCCCCCCCCCCACCCCCCCCCCCCCCCACCCCCCCCCCCCCCCACCCCCCCCCCCCCCCACCCCCCCCCCCCCCCACCCCCCCCCCCCCCCACCCCCCCCCCCCCCCACCCCCCCCCCCCCCCACCCCCCCCCCCCCCCACCCCCCCCCCCCCCCACCCCCCCCCCCCCCCACCCCCCCCCCCCCCCACCCCCCCCCCCCCCCACCCCCCCCCCCCCCCACCCCCCCCCCCCCCCACCCCCCCCCCCCCCCACCCCCCCCCCCCCCCACCCCCCCCCCCCCCCACCCCCCCCCCCCCCCACCCCCCCCCCCCCCCACCCCCCCCCCCCCCCACCCCCCCCCCCCCCCACCCCCCCCCCCCCCCACCCCCCCCCCCCCCCACCCCCCCCCCCCCCCACCCCCCCCCCCCCCCACCCCCCCCCCCCCCCACCCCCCCCCCCCCCCACCCCCCCCCCCCCCCACCCCCCCCCCCCCCCACCCCCCCCCCCCCCCACCCCCCCCCCCCCCCACCCCCCCCCCCCCCCACCCCCCCCCCCCCCCACCCCCCCCCCCCCCCACCCCCCCCCCCCCCCACCCCCCCCCCCCCCCACCCCCCCCCCCCCCCACCCCCCCCCCCCCCCACCCCCCCCCCCCCCCACCCCCCCCCCCCCCCACCCCCCCCCCCCCCCACCCCCCCCCCCCCCCACCCCCCCCCCCCCCCACCCCCCCCCCCCCCCACCCCCCCCCCCCCCCACCCCCCCCCCCCCCCACCCCCCCCCCCCCCCACCCCCCCCCCCCCCCACCCCCCCCCCCCCCCACCCCCCCCCCCCCCCACCCCCCCCCCCCCCCACCCCCCCCCCCCCCCACCCCCCCCCCCCCCCACCCCCCCCCCCCCCCACCCCCCCCCCCCCCCACCCCCCCCCCCCCCCACCCCCCCCCCCCCCCACCCCCCCCCCCCCCCACCCCCCCCCCCCCCCACCCCCCCCCCCCCCCACCCCCCCCCCCCCCCACCCCCCCCCCCCCCCACCCCCCCCCCCCCCCACCCCCCCCCCCCCCCACCCCCCCCCCCCCCCACCCCCCCCCCCCCCCACCCCCCCCCCCCCCCACCCCCCCCCCCCCCCACCCCCCCCCCCCCCCACCCCCCCCCCCCCCCACCCCCCCCCCCCCCCACCCCCCCCCCCCCCCACCCCCCCCCCCCCCCACCCCCCCCCCCCCCCACCCCCCCCCCCCCCCACCCCCCCCCCCCCCCACCCCCCCCCCCCCCCACCCCCCCCCCCCCCCACCCCCCCCCCCCCCCACCCCCCCCCCCCCCCACCCCCCCCCCCCCCCACCCCCCCCCCCCCCCACCCCCCCCCCCCCCCACCCCCCCCCCCCCCCACCCCCCCCCCCCCCCACCCCCCCCCCCCCCCACCCCCCCCCCCCCCCACCCCCCCCCCCCCCCACCCCCCCCCCCCCCCACCCCCCCCCCCCCCCACCCCCCCCCCCCCCCACCCCCCCCCCCCCCCACCCCCCCCCCCCCCCACCCCCCCCCCCCCCCACCCCCCCCCCCCCCCACCCCCCCCCCCCCCCACCCCCCCCCCCCCCCACCCCCCCCCCCCCCCACCCCCCCCCCCCCCCACCCCCCCCCCCCCCCACCCCCCCCCCCCCCCACCCCCCCCCCCCCCCACCCCCCCCCCCCCCCACCCCCCCCCCCCCCCACCCCCCCCCCCCCCCACCCCCCCCCCCCCCCACCCCCCCCCCCCCCCACCCCCCCCCCCCCCCACCCCCCCCCCCCCCCACCCCCCCCCCCCCCCACCCCCCCCCCCCCCCACCCCCCCCCCCCCCCACCCCCCCCCCCCCCCACCCCCCCCCCCCCCCACCCCCCCCCCCCCCCACCCCCCCCCCCCCCCACCCCCCCCCCCCCCCACCCCCCCCCCCCCCCACCCCCCCCCCCCCCCACCCCCCCCCCCCCCCACCCCCCCCCCCCCCCACCCCCCCCCCCCCCCACCCCCCCCCCCCCCCACCCCCCCCCCCCCCCACCCCCCCCCCCCCCCACCCCCCCCCCCCCCCACCCCCCCCCCCCCCCACCCCCCCCCCCCCCCACCCCCCCCCCCCCCCACCCCCCCCCCCCCCCACCCCCCCCCCCCCCCACCCCCCCCCCCCCCCACCCCCCCCCCCCCCCACCCCCCCCCCCCCCCACCCCCCCCCCCCCCCACCCCCCCCCCCCCCCACCCCCCCCCCCCCCCACCCCCCCCCCCCCCCACCCCCCCCCCCCCCCACCCCCCCCCCCCCCCACCCCCCCCCCCCCCCACCCCCCCCCCCCCCCACCCCCCCCCCCCCCCACCCCCCCCCCCCCCCACCCCCCCCCCCCCCCACCCCCCCCCCCCCCCACCCCCCCCCCCCCCCACCCCCCCCCCCCCCCACCCCCCCCCCCCCCCACCCCCCCCCCCCCCCACCCCCCCCCCCCCCCACCCCCCCCCCCCCCCACCCCCCCCCCCCCCCACCCCCCCCCCCCCCCACCCCCCCCCCCCCCCACCCCCCCCCCCCCCCACCCCCCCCCCCCCCCACCCCCCCCCCCCCCCACCCCCCCCCCCCCCCACCCCCCCCCCCCCCCACCCCCCCCCCCCCCCACCCCCCCCCCCCCCCACCCCCCCCCCCCCCCACCCCCCCCCCCCCCCACCCCCCCCCCCCCCCACCCCCCCCCCCCCCCACCCCCCCCCCCCCCCACCCCCCCCCCCCCCCACCCCCCCCCCCCCCCACCCCCCCCCCCCCCCACCCCCCCCCCCCCCCACCCCCCCCCCCCCCCACCCCCCCCCCCCCCCACCCCCCCCCCCCCCCACCCCCCCCCCCCCCCACCCCCCCCCCCCCCCACCCCCCCCCCCCCCCACCCCCCCCCCCCCCCACCCCCCCCCCCCCCCACCCCCCCCCCCCCCCACCCCCCCCCCCCCCCACCCCCCCCCCCCCCCACCCCCCCCCCCCCCCACCCCCCCCCCCCCCCACCCCCCCCCCCCCCCACCCCCCCCCCCCCCCACCCCCCCCCCCCCCCACCCCCCCCCCCCCCCACCCCCCCCCCCCCCCACCCCCCCCCCCCCCCACCCCCCCCCCCCCCCACCCCCCCCCCCCCCCACCCCCCCCCCCCCCCACCCCCCCCCCCCCCCACCCCCCCCCCCCCCCACCCCCCCCCCCCCCCACCCCCCCCCCCCCCCACCCCCCCCCCCCCCCACCCCCCCCCCCCCCCACCCCCCCCCCCCCCCACCCCCCCCCCCCCCCACCCCCCCCCCCCCCCACCCCCCCCCCCCCCCACCCCCCCCCCCCCCCACCCCCCCCCCCCCCCACCCCCCCCCCCCCCCACCCCCCCCCCCCCCCACCCCCCCCCCCCCCCACCCCCCCCCCCCCCCACCCCCCCCCCCCCCCACCCCCCCCCCCCCCCACCCCCCCCCCCCCCCACCCCCCCCCCCCCCCACCCCCCCCCCCCCCCACCCCCCCCCCCCCCCACCCCCCCCCCCCCCCACCCCCCCCCCCCCCCACCCCCCCCCCCCCCCACCCCCCCCCCCCCCCACCCCCCCCCCCCCCCACCCCCCCCCCCCCCCACCCCCCCCCCCCCCCACCCCCCCCCCCCCCCACCCCCCCCCCCCCCCACCCCCCCCCCCCCCCACCCCCCCCCCCCCCCACCCCCCCCCCCCCCCACCCCCCCCCCCCCCCACCCCCCCCCCCCCCCACCCCCCCCCCCCCCCACCCCCCCCCCCCCCCACCCCCCCCCCCCCCCACCCCCCCCCCCCCCCACCCCCCCCCCCCCCCACCCCCCCCCCCCCCCACCCCCCCCCCCCCCCACCCCCCCCCCCCCCCACCCCCCCCCCCCCCCACCCCCCCCCCCCCCCACCCCCCCCCCCCCCCACCCCCCCCCCCCCCCACCCCCCCCCCCCCCCACCCCCCCCCCCCCCCACCCCCCCCCCCCCCCACCCCCCCCCCCCCCCACCCCCCCCCCCCCCCACCCCCCCCCCCCCCCACCCCCCCCCCCCCCCACCCCCCCCCCCCCCCACCCCCCCCCCCCCCCACCCCCCCCCCCCCCCACCCCCCCCCCCCCCCACCCCCCCCCCCCCCCACCCCCCCCCCCCCCCACCCCCCCCCCCCCCCACCCCCCCCCCCCCCCACCCCCCCCCCCCCCCACCCCCCCCCCCCCCCACCCCCCCCCCCCCCCACCCCCCCCCCCCCCCACCCCCCCCCCCCCCCACCCCCCCCCCCCCCCACCCCCCCCCCCCCCCACCCCCCCCCCCCCCCACCCCCCCCCCCCCCCACCCCCCCCCCCCCCCACCCCCCCCCCCCCCCACCCCCCCCCCCCCCCACCCCCCCCCCCCCCCACCCCCCCCCCCCCCCACCCCCCCCCCCCCCCACCCCCCCCCCCCCCCACCCCCCCCCCCCCCCACCCCCCCCCCCCCCCACCCCCCCCCCCCCCCACCCCCCCCCCCCCCCACCCCCCCCCCCCCCCACCCCCCCCCCCCCCCACCCCCCCCCCCCCCCACCCCCCCCCCCCCCCACCCCCCCCCCCCCCCACCCCCCCCCCCCCCCACCCCCCCCCCCCCCCACCCCCCCCCCCCCCCACCCCCCCCCCCCCCCACCCCCCCCCCCCCCCACCCCCCCCCCCCCCCACCCCCCCCCCCCCCCACCCCCCCCCCCCCCCACCCCCCCCCCCCCCCACCCCCCCCCCCCCCCACCCCCCCCCCCCCCCACCCCCCCCCCCCCCCACCCCCCCCCCCCCCCACCCCCCCCCCCCCCCACCCCCCCCCCCCCCCACCCCCCCCCCCCCCCACCCCCCCCCCCCCCCACCCCCCCCCCCCCCCACCCCCCCCCCCCCCCACCCCCCCCCCCCCCCACCCCCCCCCCCCCCCACCCCCCCCCCCCCCCACCCCCCCCCCCCCCCACCCCCCCCCCCCCCCACCCCCCCCCCCCCCCACCCCCCCCCCCCCCCACCCCCCCCCCCCCCCACCCCCCCCCCCCCCCACCCCCCCCCCCCCCCACCCCCCCCCCCCCCCACCCCCCCCCCCCCCCACCCCCCCCCCCCCCCACCCCCCCCCCCCCCCACCCCCCCCCCCCCCCACCCCCCCCCCCCCCCACCCCCCCCCCCCCCCACCCCCCCCCCCCCCCACCCCCCCCCCCCCCCACCCCCCCCCCCCCCCACCCCCCCCCCCCCCCACCCCCCCCCCCCCCCACCCCCCCCCCCCCCCACCCCCCCCCCCCCCCACCCCCCCCCCCCCCCACCCCCCCCCCCCCCCACCCCCCCCCCCCCCCACCCCCCCCCCCCCCCACCCCCCCCCCCCCCCACCCCCCCCCCCCCCCACCCCCCCCCCCCCCCACCCCCCCCCCCCCCCACCCCCCCCCCCCCCCACCCCCCCCCCCCCCCACCCCCCCCCCCCCCCACCCCCCCCCCCCCCCACCCCCCCCCCCCCCCACCCCCCCCCCCCCCCACCCCCCCCCCCCCCCACCCCCCCCCCCCCCCACCCCCCCCCCCCCCCACCCCCCCCCCCCCCCACCCCCCCCCCCCCCCACCCCCCCCCCCCCCCACCCCCCCCCCCCCCCACCCCCCCCCCCCCCCACCCCCCCCCCCCCCCACCCCCCCCCCCCCCCACCCCCCCCCCCCCCCACCCCCCCCCCCCCCCACCCCCCCCCCCCCCCACCCCCCCCCCCCCCCACCCCCCCCCCCCCCCACCCCCCCCCCCCCCCACCCCCCCCCCCCCCCACCCCCCCCCCCCCCCACCCCCCCCCCCCCCCACCCCCCCCCCCCCCCACCCCCCCCCCCCCCCACCCCCCCCCCCCCCCACCCCCCCCCCCCCCCACCCCCCCCCCCCCCCACCCCCCCCCCCCCCCACCCCCCCCCCCCCCCACCCCCCCCCCCCCCCACCCCCCCCCCCCCCCACCCCCCCCCCCCCCCACCCCCCCCCCCCCCCACCCCCCCCCCCCCCCACCCCCCCCCCCCCCCACCCCCCCCCCCCCCCACCCCCCCCCCCCCCCACCCCCCCCCCCCCCCACCCCCCCCCCCCCCCACCCCCCCCCCCCCCCACCCCCCCCCCCCCCCACCCCCCCCCCCCCCCACCCCCCCCCCCCCCCACCCCCCCCCCCCCCCACCCCCCCCCCCCCCCACCCCCCCCCCCCCCCACCCCCCCCCCCCCCCACCCCCCCCCCCCCCCACCCCCCCCCCCCCCCACCCCCCCCCCCCCCCACCCCCCCCCCCCCCCACCCCCCCCCCCCCCCACCCCCCCCCCCCCCCACCCCCCCCCCCCCCCACCCCCCCCCCCCCCCACCCCCCCCCCCCCCCACCCCCCCCCCCCCCCACCCCCCCCCCCCCCCACCCCCCCCCCCCCCCACCCCCCCCCCCCCCCACCCCCCCCCCCCCCCACCCCCCCCCCCCCCCACCCCCCCCCCCCCCCACCCCCCCCCCCCCCCACCCCCCCCCCCCCCCACCCCCCCCCCCCCCCACCCCCCCCCCCCCCCACCCCCCCCCCCCCCCACCCCCCCCCCCCCCCACCCCCCCCCCCCCCCACCCCCCCCCCCCCCCACCCCCCCCCCCCCCCACCCCCCCCCCCCCCCACCCCCCCCCCCCCCCACCCCCCCCCCCCCCCACCCCCCCCCCCCCCCACCCCCCCCCCCCCCCACCCCCCCCCCCCCCCACCCCCCCCCCCCCCCACCCCCCCCCCCCCCCACCCCCCCCCCCCCCCACCCCCCCCCCCCCCCACCCCCCCCCCCCCCCACCCCCCCCCCCCCCCACCCCCCCCCCCCCCCACCCCCCCCCCCCCCCACCCCCCCCCCCCCCCACCCCCCCCCCCCCCCACCCCCCCCCCCCCCCACCCCCCCCCCCCCCCACCCCCCCCCCCCCCCACCCCCCCCCCCCCCCACCCCCCCCCCCCCCCACCCCCCCCCCCCCCCACCCCCCCCCCCCCCCACCCCCCCCCCCCCCCACCCCCCCCCCCCCCCACCCCCCCCCCCCCCCACCCCCCCCCCCCCCCACCCCCCCCCCCCCCCACCCCCCCCCCCCCCCACCCCCCCCCCCCCCCACCCCCCCCCCCCCCCACCCCCCCCCCCCCCCACCCCCCCCCCCCCCCACCCCCCCCCCCCCCCACCCCCCCCCCCCCCCACCCCCCCCCCCCCCCACCCCCCCCCCCCCCCACCCCCCCCCCCCCCCACCCCCCCCCCCCCCCACCCCCCCCCCCCCCCACCCCCCCCCCCCCCCACCCCCCCCCCCCCCCACCCCCCCCCCCCCCCACCCCCCCCCCCCCCCACCCCCCCCCCCCCCCACCCCCCCCCCCCCCCACCCCCCCCCCCCCCCACCCCCCCCCCCCCCCACCCCCCCCCCCCCCCACCCCCCCCCCCCCCCACCCCCCCCCCCCCCCACCCCCCCCCCCCCCCACCCCCCCCCCCCCCCACCCCCCCCCCCCCCCACCCCCCCCCCCCCCCACCCCCCCCCCCCCCCACCCCCCCCCCCCCCCACCCCCCCCCCCCCCCACCCCCCCCCCCCCCCACCCCCCCCCCCCCCCACCCCCCCCCCCCCCCACCCCCCCCCCCCCCCACCCCCCCCCCCCCCCACCCCCCCCCCCCCCCACCCCCCCCCCCCCCCACCCCCCCCCCCCCCCACCCCCCCCCCCCCCCACCCCCCCCCCCCCCCACCCCCCCCCCCCCCCACCCCCCCCCCCCCCCACCCCCCCCCCCCCCCACCCCCCCCCCCCCCCACCCCCCCCCCCCCCCACCCCCCCCCCCCCCCACCCCCCCCCCCCCCCACCCCCCCCCCCCCCCACCCCCCCCCCCCCCCACCCCCCCCCCCCCCCACCCCCCCCCCCCCCCACCCCCCCCCCCCCCCACCCCCCCCCCCCCCCACCCCCCCCCCCCCCCACCCCCCCCCCCCCCCACCCCCCCCCCCCCCCACCCCCCCCCCCCCCCACCCCCCCCCCCCCCCACCCCCCCCCCCCCCCACCCCCCCCCCCCCCCACCCCCCCCCCCCCCCACCCCCCCCCCCCCCCACCCCCCCCCCCCCCCACCCCCCCCCCCCCCCACCCCCCCCCCCCCCCACCCCCCCCCCCCCCCACCCCCCCCCCCCCCCACCCCCCCCCCCCCCCACCCCCCCCCCCCCCCACCCCCCCCCCCCCCCACCCCCCCCCCCCCCCACCCCCCCCCCCCCCCACCCCCCCCCCCCCCCACCCCCCCCCCCCCCCACCCCCCCCCCCCCCCACCCCCCCCCCCCCCCACCCCCCCCCCCCCCCACCCCCCCCCCCCCCCACCCCCCCCCCCCCCCACCCCCCCCCCCCCCCACCCCCCCCCCCCCCCACCCCCCCCCCCCCCCACCCCCCCCCCCCCCCACCCCCCCCCCCCCCCACCCCCCCCCCCCCCCACCCCCCCCCCCCCCCACCCCCCCCCCCCCCCACCCCCCCCCCCCCCCACCCCCCCCCCCCCCCACCCCCCCCCCCCCCCACCCCCCCCCCCCCCCACCCCCCCCCCCCCCCACCCCCCCCCCCCCCCACCCCCCCCCCCCCCCACCCCCCCCCCCCCCCACCCCCCCCCCCCCCCACCCCCCCCCCCCCCCACCCCCCCCCCCCCCCACCCCCCCCCCCCCCCACCCCCCCCCCCCCCCACCCCCCCCCCCCCCCACCCCCCCCCCCCCCCACCCCCCCCCCCCCCCACCCCCCCCCCCCCCCACCCCCCCCCCCCCCCACCCCCCCCCCCCCCCACCCCCCCCCCCCCCCACCCCCCCCCCCCCCCACCCCCCCCCCCCCCCACCCCCCCCCCCCCCCACCCCCCCCCCCCCCCACCCCCCCCCCCCCCCACCCCCCCCCCCCCCCACCCCCCCCCCCCCCCACCCCCCCCCCCCCCCACCCCCCCCCCCCCCCACCCCCCCCCCCCCCCACCCCCCCCCCCCCCCACCCCCCCCCCCCCCCACCCCCCCCCCCCCCCACCCCCCCCCCCCCCCACCCCCCCCCCCCCCCACCCCCCCCCCCCCCCACCCCCCCCCCCCCCCACCCCCCCCCCCCCCCACCCCCCCCCCCCCCCACCCCCCCCCCCCCCCACCCCCCCCCCCCCCCACCCCCCCCCCCCCCCACCCCCCCCCCCCCCCACCCCCCCCCCCCCCCACCCCCCCCCCCCCCCACCCCCCCCCCCCCCCACCCCCCCCCCCCCCCACCCCCCCCCCCCCCCACCCCCCCCCCCCCCCACCCCCCCCCCCCCCCACCCCCCCCCCCCCCCACCCCCCCCCCCCCCCACCCCCCCCCCCCCCCACCCCCCCCCCCCCCCACCCCCCCCCCCCCCCACCCCCCCCCCCCCCCACCCCCCCCCCCCCCCACCCCCCCCCCCCCCCACCCCCCCCCCCCCCCACCCCCCCCCCCCCCCACCCCCCCCCCCCCCCACCCCCCCCCCCCCCCACCCCCCCCCCCCCCCACCCCCCCCCCCCCCCACCCCCCCCCCCCCCCACCCCCCCCCCCCCCCACCCCCCCCCCCCCCCACCCCCCCCCCCCCCCACCCCCCCCCCCCCCCACCCCCCCCCCCCCCCACCCCCCCCCCCCCCCACCCCCCCCCCCCCCCACCCCCCCCCCCCCCCACCCCCCCCCCCCCCCACCCCCCCCCCCCCCCACCCCCCCCCCCCCCCACCCCCCCCCCCCCCCACCCCCCCCCCCCCCCACCCCCCCCCCCCCCCACCCCCCCCCCCCCCCACCCCCCCCCCCCCCCACCCCCCCCCCCCCCCACCCCCCCCCCCCCCCACCCCCCCCCCCCCCCACCCCCCCCCCCCCCCACCCCCCCCCCCCCCCACCCCCCCCCCCCCCCACCCCCCCCCCCCCCCACCCCCCCCCCCCCCCACCCCCCCCCCCCCCCACCCCCCCCCCCCCCCACCCCCCCCCCCCCCCACCCCCCCCCCCCCCCACCCCCCCCCCCCCCCACCCCCCCCCCCCCCCACCCCCCCCCCCCCCCACCCCCCCCCCCCCCCACCCCCCCCCCCCCCCACCCCCCCCCCCCCCCACCCCCCCCCCCCCCCACCCCCCCCCCCCCCCACCCCCCCCCCCCCCCACCCCCCCCCCCCCCCACCCCCCCCCCCCCCCACCCCCCCCCCCCCCCACCCCCCCCCCCCCCCACCCCCCCCCCCCCCCACCCCCCCCCCCCCCCACCCCCCCCCCCCCCCACCCCCCCCCCCCCCCACCCCCCCCCCCCCCCACCCCCCCCCCCCCCCACCCCCCCCCCCCCCCACCCCCCCCCCCCCCCACCCCCCCCCCCCCCCACCCCCCCCCCCCCCCACCCCCCCCCCCCCCCACCCCCCCCCCCCCCCACCCCCCCCCCCCCCCACCCCCCCCCCCCCCCACCCCCCCCCCCCCCCACCCCCCCCCCCCCCCACCCCCCCCCCCCCCCACCCCCCCCCCCCCCCACCCCCCCCCCCCCCCACCCCCCCCCCCCCCCACCCCCCCCCCCCCCCACCCCCCCCCCCCCCCACCCCCCCCCCCCCCCACCCCCCCCCCCCCCCACCCCCCCCCCCCCCCACCCCCCCCCCCCCCCACCCCCCCCCCCCCCCACCCCCCCCCCCCCCCACCCCCCCCCCCCCCCACCCCCCCCCCCCCCCACCCCCCCCCCCCCCCACCCCCCCCCCCCCCCACCCCCCCCCCCCCCCACCCCCCCCCCCCCCCACCCCCCCCCCCCCCCACCCCCCCCCCCCCCCACCCCCCCCCCCCCCCACCCCCCCCCCCCCCCACCCCCCCCCCCCCCCACCCCCCCCCCCCCCCACCCCCCCCCCCCCCCACCCCCCCCCCCCCCCACCCCCCCCCCCCCCCACCCCCCCCCCCCCCCACCCCCCCCCCCCCCCACCCCCCCCCCCCCCCACCCCCCCCCCCCCCCACCCCCCCCCCCCCCCACCCCCCCCCCCCCCCACCCCCCCCCCCCCCCACCCCCCCCCCCCCCCACCCCCCCCCCCCCCCACCCCCCCCCCCCCCCACCCCCCCCCCCCCCCACCCCCCCCCCCCCCCACCCCCCCCCCCCCCCACCCCCCCCCCCCCCCACCCCCCCCCCCCCCCACCCCCCCCCCCCCCCACCCCCCCCCCCCCCCACCCCCCCCCCCCCCCACCCCCCCCCCCCCCCACCCCCCCCCCCCCCCACCCCCCCCCCCCCCCACCCCCCCCCCCCCCCACCCCCCCCCCCCCCCACCCCCCCCCCCCCCCACCCCCCCCCCCCCCCACCCCCCCCCCCCCCCACCCCCCCCCCCCCCCACCCCCCCCCCCCCCCACCCCCCCCCCCCCCCACCCCCCCCCCCCCCCACCCCCCCCCCCCCCCACCCCCCCCCCCCCCCACCCCCCCCCCCCCCCACCCCCCCCCCCCCCCACCCCCCCCCCCCCCCACCCCCCCCCCCCCCCACCCCCCCCCCCCCCCACCCCCCCCCCCCCCCACCCCCCCCCCCCCCCACCCCCCCCCCCCCCCACCCCCCCCCCCCCCCACCCCCCCCCCCCCCCACCCCCCCCCCCCCCCACCCCCCCCCCCCCCCACCCCCCCCCCCCCCCACCCCCCCCCCCCCCCACCCCCCCCCCCCCCCACCCCCCCCCCCCCCCACCCCCCCCCCCCCCCACCCCCCCCCCCCCCCACCCCCCCCCCCCCCCACCCCCCCCCCCCCCCACCCCCCCCCCCCCCCACCCCCCCCCCCCCCCACCCCCCCCCCCCCCCACCCCCCCCCCCCCCCACCCCCCCCCCCCCCCACCCCCCCCCCCCCCCACCCCCCCCCCCCCCCACCCCCCCCCCCCCCCACCCCCCCCCCCCCCCACCCCCCCCCCCCCCCACCCCCCCCCCCCCCCACCCCCCCCCCCCCCCACCCCCCCCCCCCCCCACCCCCCCCCCCCCCCACCCCCCCCCCCCCCCACCCCCCCCCCCCCCCACCCCCCCCCCCCCCCACCCCCCCCCCCCCCCACCCCCCCCCCCCCCCACCCCCCCCCCCCCCCACCCCCCCCCCCCCCCACCCCCCCCCCCCCCCACCCCCCCCCCCCCCCACCCCCCCCCCCCCCCACCCCCCCCCCCCCCCACCCCCCCCCCCCCCCACCCCCCCCCCCCCCCACCCCCCCCCCCCCCCACCCCCCCCCCCCCCCACCCCCCCCCCCCCCCACCCCCCCCCCCCCCCACCCCCCCCCCCCCCCACCCCCCCCCCCCCCCACCCCCCCCCCCCCCCACCCCCCCCCCCCCCCACCCCCCCCCCCCCCCACCCCCCCCCCCCCCCACCCCCCCCCCCCCCCACCCCCCCCCCCCCCCACCCCCCCCCCCCCCCACCCCCCCCCCCCCCCACCCCCCCCCCCCCCCACCCCCCCCCCCCCCCACCCCCCCCCCCCCCCACCCCCCCCCCCCCCCACCCCCCCCCCCCCCCACCCCCCCCCCCCCCCACCCCCCCCCCCCCCCACCCCCCCCCCCCCCCACCCCCCCCCCCCCCCACCCCCCCCCCCCCCCACCCCCCCCCCCCCCCACCCCCCCCCCCCCCCACCCCCCCCCCCCCCCACCCCCCCCCCCCCCCACCCCCCCCCCCCCCCACCCCCCCCCCCCCCCACCCCCCCCCCCCCCCACCCCCCCCCCCCCCCACCCCCCCCCCCCCCCACCCCCCCCCCCCCCCACCCCCCCCCCCCCCCACCCCCCCCCCCCCCCACCCCCCCCCCCCCCCACCCCCCCCCCCCCCCACCCCCCCCCCCCCCCACCCCCCCCCCCCCCCACCCCCCCCCCCCCCCACCCCCCCCCCCCCCCACCCCCCCCCCCCCCCACCCCCCCCCCCCCCCACCCCCCCCCCCCCCCACCCCCCCCCCCCCCCACCCCCCCCCCCCCCCACCCCCCCCCCCCCCCACCCCCCCCCCCCCCCACCCCCCCCCCCCCCCACCCCCCCCCCCCCCCACCCCCCCCCCCCCCCACCCCCCCCCCCCCCCACCCCCCCCCCCCCCCACCCCCCCCCCCCCCCACCCCCCCCCCCCCCCACCCCCCCCCCCCCCCACCCCCCCCCCCCCCCACCCCCCCCCCCCCCCACCCCCCCCCCCCCCCACCCCCCCCCCCCCCCACCCCCCCCCCCCCCCACCCCCCCCCCCCCCCACCCCCCCCCCCCCCCACCCCCCCCCCCCCCCACCCCCCCCCCCCCCCACCCCCCCCCCCCCCCACCCCCCCCCCCCCCCACCCCCCCCCCCCCCCACCCCCCCCCCCCCCCACCCCCCCCCCCCCCCACCCCCCCCCCCCCCCACCCCCCCCCCCCCCCACCCCCCCCCCCCCCCACCCCCCCCCCCCCCCACCCCCCCCCCCCCCCACCCCCCCCCCCCCCCACCCCCCCCCCCCCCCACCCCCCCCCCCCCCCACCCCCCCCCCCCCCCACCCCCCCCCCCCCCCACCCCCCCCCCCCCCCACCCCCCCCCCCCCCCACCCCCCCCCCCCCCCACCCCCCCCCCCCCCCACCCCCCCCCCCCCCCACCCCCCCCCCCCCCCACCCCCCCCCCCCCCCACCCCCCCCCCCCCCCACCCCCCCCCCCCCCCACCCCCCCCCCCCCCCACCCCCCCCCCCCCCCACCCCCCCCCCCCCCCACCCCCCCCCCCCCCCACCCCCCCCCCCCCCCACCCCCCCCCCCCCCCACCCCCCCCCCCCCCCACCCCCCCCCCCCCCCACCCCCCCCCCCCCCCACCCCCCCCCCCCCCCACCCCCCCCCCCCCCCACCCCCCCCCCCCCCCACCCCCCCCCCCCCCCACCCCCCCCCCCCCCCACCCCCCCCCCCCCCCACCCCCCCCCCCCCCCACCCCCCCCCCCCCCCACCCCCCCCCCCCCCCACCCCCCCCCCCCCCCACCCCCCCCCCCCCCCACCCCCCCCCCCCCCCACCCCCCCCCCCCCCCACCCCCCCCCCCCCCCACCCCCCCCCCCCCCCACCCCCCCCCCCCCCCACCCCCCCCCCCCCCCACCCCCCCCCCCCCCCACCCCCCCCCCCCCCCACCCCCCCCCCCCCCCACCCCCCCCCCCCCCCACCCCCCCCCCCCCCCACCCCCCCCCCCCCCCACCCCCCCCCCCCCCCACCCCCCCCCCCCCCCACCCCCCCCCCCCCCCACCCCCCCCCCCCCCCACCCCCCCCCCCCCCCACCCCCCCCCCCCCCCACCCCCCCCCCCCCCCACCCCCCCCCCCCCCCACCCCCCCCCCCCCCCACCCCCCCCCCCCCCCACCCCCCCCCCCCCCCACCCCCCCCCCCCCCCACCCCCCCCCCCCCCCACCCCCCCCCCCCCCCACCCCCCCCCCCCCCCACCCCCCCCCCCCCCCACCCCCCCCCCCCCCCACCCCCCCCCCCCCCCACCCCCCCCCCCCCCCACCCCCCCCCCCCCCCACCCCCCCCCCCCCCCACCCCCCCCCCCCCCCACCCCCCCCCCCCCCCACCCCCCCCCCCCCCCACCCCCCCCCCCCCCCACCCCCCCCCCCCCCCACCCCCCCCCCCCCCCACCCCCCCCCCCCCCCACCCCCCCCCCCCCCCACCCCCCCCCCCCCCCACCCCCCCCCCCCCCCACCCCCCCCCCCCCCCACCCCCCCCCCCCCCCACCCCCCCCCCCCCCCACCCCCCCCCCCCCCCACCCCCCCCCCCCCCCACCCCCCCCCCCCCCCACCCCCCCCCCCCCCCACCCCCCCCCCCCCCCACCCCCCCCCCCCCCCACCCCCCCCCCCCCCCACCCCCCCCCCCCCCCACCCCCCCCCCCCCCCACCCCCCCCCCCCCCCACCCCCCCCCCCCCCCACCCCCCCCCCCCCCCACCCCCCCCCCCCCCCACCCCCCCCCCCCCCCACCCCCCCCCCCCCCCACCCCCCCCCCCCCCCACCCCCCCCCCCCCCCACCCCCCCCCCCCCCCACCCCCCCCCCCCCCCACCCCCCCCCCCCCCCACCCCCCCCCCCCCCCACCCCCCCCCCCCCCCACCCCCCCCCCCCCCCACCCCCCCCCCCCCCCACCCCCCCCCCCCCCCACCCCCCCCCCCCCCCACCCCCCCCCCCCCCCACCCCCCCCCCCCCCCACCCCCCCCCCCCCCCACCCCCCCCCCCCCCCACCCCCCCCCCCCCCCACCCCCCCCCCCCCCCACCCCCCCCCCCCCCCACCCCCCCCCCCCCCCACCCCCCCCCCCCCCCACCCCCCCCCCCCCCCACCCCCCCCCCCCCCCACCCCCCCCCCCCCCCACCCCCCCCCCCCCCCACCCCCCCCCCCCCCCACCCCCCCCCCCCCCCACCCCCCCCCCCCCCCACCCCCCCCCCCCCCCACCCCCCCCCCCCCCCACCCCCCCCCCCCCCCACCCCCCCCCCCCCCCACCCCCCCCCCCCCCCACCCCCCCCCCCCCCCACCCCCCCCCCCCCCCACCCCCCCCCCCCCCCACCCCCCCCCCCCCCCACCCCCCCCCCCCCCCACCCCCCCCCCCCCCCACCCCCCCCCCCCCCCACCCCCCCCCCCCCCCACCCCCCCCCCCCCCCACCCCCCCCCCCCCCCACCCCCCCCCCCCCCCACCCCCCCCCCCCCCCACCCCCCCCCCCCCCCACCCCCCCCCCCCCCCACCCCCCCCCCCCCCCACCCCCCCCCCCCCCCACCCCCCCCCCCCCCCACCCCCCCCCCCCCCCACCCCCCCCCCCCCCCACCCCCCCCCCCCCCCACCCCCCCCCCCCCCCACCCCCCCCCCCCCCCACCCCCCCCCCCCCCCACCCCCCCCCCCCCCCACCCCCCCCCCCCCCCACCCCCCCCCCCCCCCACCCCCCCCCCCCCCCACCCCCCCCCCCCCCCACCCCCCCCCCCCCCCACCCCCCCCCCCCCCCACCCCCCCCCCCCCCCACCCCCCCCCCCCCCCACCCCCCCCCCCCCCCACCCCCCCCCCCCCCCACCCCCCCCCCCCCCCACCCCCCCCCCCCCCCACCCCCCCCCCCCCCCACCCCCCCCCCCCCCCACCCCCCCCCCCCCCCACCCCCCCCCCCCCCCACCCCCCCCCCCCCCCACCCCCCCCCCCCCCCACCCCCCCCCCCCCCCACCCCCCCCCCCCCCCACCCCCCCCCCCCCCCACCCCCCCCCCCCCCCACCCCCCCCCCCCCCCACCCCCCCCCCCCCCCACCCCCCCCCCCCCCCACCCCCCCCCCCCCCCACCCCCCCCCCCCCCCACCCCCCCCCCCCCCCACCCCCCCCCCCCCCCACCCCCCCCCCCCCCCACCCCCCCCCCCCCCCACCCCCCCCCCCCCCCACCCCCCCCCCCCCCCACCCCCCCCCCCCCCCACCCCCCCCCCCCCCCACCCCCCCCCCCCCCCACCCCCCCCCCCCCCCACCCCCCCCCCCCCCCACCCCCCCCCCCCCCCACCCCCCCCCCCCCCCACCCCCCCCCCCCCCCACCCCCCCCCCCCCCCACCCCCCCCCCCCCCCACCCCCCCCCCCCCCCACCCCCCCCCCCCCCCACCCCCCCCCCCCCCCACCCCCCCCCCCCCCCACCCCCCCCCCCCCCCACCCCCCCCCCCCCCCACCCCCCCCCCCCCCCACCCCCCCCCCCCCCCACCCCCCCCCCCCCCCACCCCCCCCCCCCCCCACCCCCCCCCCCCCCCACCCCCCCCCCCCCCCACCCCCCCCCCCCCCCACCCCCCCCCCCCCCCACCCCCCCCCCCCCCCACCCCCCCCCCCCCCCACCCCCCCCCCCCCCCACCCCCCCCCCCCCCCACCCCCCCCCCCCCCCACCCCCCCCCCCCCCCACCCCCCCCCCCCCCCACCCCCCCCCCCCCCCACCCCCCCCCCCCCCCACCCCCCCCCCCCCCCACCCCCCCCCCCCCCCACCCCCCCCCCCCCCCACCCCCCCCCCCCCCCACCCCCCCCCCCCCCCACCCCCCCCCCCCCCCACCCCCCCCCCCCCCCACCCCCCCCCCCCCCCACCCCCCCCCCCCCCCACCCCCCCCCCCCCCCACCCCCCCCCCCCCCCACCCCCCCCCCCCCCCACCCCCCCCCCCCCCCACCCCCCCCCCCCCCCACCCCCCCCCCCCCCCACCCCCCCCCCCCCCCACCCCCCCCCCCCCCCACCCCCCCCCCCCCCCACCCCCCCCCCCCCCCACCCCCCCCCCCCCCCACCCCCCCCCCCCCCCACCCCCCCCCCCCCCCACCCCCCCCCCCCCCCACCCCCCCCCCCCCCCACCCCCCCCCCCCCCCACCCCCCCCCCCCCCCACCCCCCCCCCCCCCCACCCCCCCCCCCCCCCACCCCCCCCCCCCCCCACCCCCCCCCCCCCCCACCCCCCCCCCCCCCCACCCCCCCCCCCCCCCACCCCCCCCCCCCCCCACCCCCCCCCCCCCCCACCCCCCCCCCCCCCCACCCCCCCCCCCCCCCACCCCCCCCCCCCCCCACCCCCCCCCCCCCCCACCCCCCCCCCCCCCCACCCCCCCCCCCCCCCACCCCCCCCCCCCCCCACCCCCCCCCCCCCCCACCCCCCCCCCCCCCCACCCCCCCCCCCCCCCACCCCCCCCCCCCCCCACCCCCCCCCCCCCCCACCCCCCCCCCCCCCCACCCCCCCCCCCCCCCACCCCCCCCCCCCCCCACCCCCCCCCCCCCCCACCCCCCCCCCCCCCCACCCCCCCCCCCCCCCACCCCCCCCCCCCCCCACCCCCCCCCCCCCCCACCCCCCCCCCCCCCCACCCCCCCCCCCCCCCACCCCCCCCCCCCCCCACCCCCCCCCCCCCCCACCCCCCCCCCCCCCCACCCCCCCCCCCCCCCACCCCCCCCCCCCCCCACCCCCCCCCCCCCCCACCCCCCCCCCCCCCCACCCCCCCCCCCCCCCACCCCCCCCCCCCCCCACCCCCCCCCCCCCCCACCCCCCCCCCCCCCCACCCCCCCCCCCCCCCACCCCCCCCCCCCCCCACCCCCCCCCCCCCCCACCCCCCCCCCCCCCCACCCCCCCCCCCCCCCACCCCCCCCCCCCCCCACCCCCCCCCCCCCCCACCCCCCCCCCCCCCCACCCCCCCCCCCCCCCACCCCCCCCCCCCCCCACCCCCCCCCCCCCCCACCCCCCCCCCCCCCCACCCCCCCCCCCCCCCACCCCCCCCCCCCCCCACCCCCCCCCCCCCCCACCCCCCCCCCCCCCCACCCCCCCCCCCCCCCACCCCCCCCCCCCCCCACCCCCCCCCCCCCCCACCCCCCCCCCCCCCCACCCCCCCCCCCCCCCACCCCCCCCCCCCCCCACCCCCCCCCCCCCCCACCCCCCCCCCCCCCCACCCCCCCCCCCCCCCACCCCCCCCCCCCCCCACCCCCCCCCCCCCCCACCCCCCCCCCCCCCCACCCCCCCCCCCCCCCACCCCCCCCCCCCCCCACCCCCCCCCCCCCCCACCCCCCCCCCCCCCCACCCCCCCCCCCCCCCACCCCCCCCCCCCCCCACCCCCCCCCCCCCCCACCCCCCCCCCCCCCCACCCCCCCCCCCCCCCACCCCCCCCCCCCCCCACCCCCCCCCCCCCCCACCCCCCCCCCCCCCCACCCCCCCCCCCCCCCACCCCCCCCCCCCCCCACCCCCCCCCCCCCCCACCCCCCCCCCCCCCCACCCCCCCCCCCCCCCACCCCCCCCCCCCCCCACCCCCCCCCCCCCCCACCCCCCCCCCCCCCCACCCCCCCCCCCCCCCACCCCCCCCCCCCCCCACCCCCCCCCCCCCCCACCCCCCCCCCCCCCCACCCCCCCCCCCCCCCACCCCCCCCCCCCCCCACCCCCCCCCCCCCCCACCCCCCCCCCCCCCCACCCCCCCCCCCCCCCACCCCCCCCCCCCCCCACCCCCCCCCCCCCCCACCCCCCCCCCCCCCCACCCCCCCCCCCCCCCACCCCCCCCCCCCCCCACCCCCCCCCCCCCCCACCCCCCCCCCCCCCCACCCCCCCCCCCCCCCACCCCCCCCCCCCCCCACCCCCCCCCCCCCCCACCCCCCCCCCCCCCCACCCCCCCCCCCCCCCACCCCCCCCCCCCCCCACCCCCCCCCCCCCCCACCCCCCCCCCCCCCCACCCCCCCCCCCCCCCACCCCCCCCCCCCCCCACCCCCCCCCCCCCCCACCCCCCCCCCCCCCCACCCCCCCCCCCCCCCACCCCCCCCCCCCCCCACCCCCCCCCCCCCCCACCCCCCCCCCCCCCCACCCCCCCCCCCCCCCACCCCCCCCCCCCCCCACCCCCCCCCCCCCCCACCCCCCCCCCCCCCCACCCCCCCCCCCCCCCACCCCCCCCCCCCCCCACCCCCCCCCCCCCCCACCCCCCCCCCCCCCCACCCCCCCCCCCCCCCACCCCCCCCCCCCCCCACCCCCCCCCCCCCCCACCCCCCCCCCCCCCCACCCCCCCCCCCCCCCACCCCCCCCCCCCCCCACCCCCCCCCCCCCCCACCCCCCCCCCCCCCCACCCCCCCCCCCCCCCACCCCCCCCCCCCCCCACCCCCCCCCCCCCCCACCCCCCCCCCCCCCCACCCCCCCCCCCCCCCACCCCCCCCCCCCCCCACCCCCCCCCCCCCCCACCCCCCCCCCCCCCCACCCCCCCCCCCCCCCACCCCCCCCCCCCCCCACCCCCCCCCCCCCCCACCCCCCCCCCCCCCCACCCCCCCCCCCCCCCACCCCCCCCCCCCCCCACCCCCCCCCCCCCCCACCCCCCCCCCCCCCCACCCCCCCCCCCCCCCACCCCCCCCCCCCCCCACCCCCCCCCCCCCCCACCCCCCCCCCCCCCCACCCCCCCCCCCCCCCACCCCCCCCCCCCCCCACCCCCCCCCCCCCCCACCCCCCCCCCCCCCCACCCCCCCCCCCCCCCACCCCCCCCCCCCCCCACCCCCCCCCCCCCCCACCCCCCCCCCCCCCCACCCCCCCCCCCCCCCACCCCCCCCCCCCCCCACCCCCCCCCCCCCCCACCCCCCCCCCCCCCCACCCCCCCCCCCCCCCACCCCCCCCCCCCCCCACCCCCCCCCCCCCCCACCCCCCCCCCCCCCCACCCCCCCCCCCCCCCACCCCCCCCCCCCCCCACCCCCCCCCCCCCCCACCCCCCCCCCCCCCCACCCCCCCCCCCCCCCACCCCCCCCCCCCCCCACCCCCCCCCCCCCCCACCCCCCCCCCCCCCCACCCCCCCCCCCCCCCACCCCCCCCCCCCCCCACCCCCCCCCCCCCCCACCCCCCCCCCCCCCCACCCCCCCCCCCCCCCACCCCCCCCCCCCCCCACCCCCCCCCCCCCCCACCCCCCCCCCCCCCCACCCCCCCCCCCCCCCACCCCCCCCCCCCCCCACCCCCCCCCCCCCCCACCCCCCCCCCCCCCCACCCCCCCCCCCCCCCACCCCCCCCCCCCCCCACCCCCCCCCCCCCCCACCCCCCCCCCCCCCCACCCCCCCCCCCCCCCACCCCCCCCCCCCCCCACCCCCCCCCCCCCCCACCCCCCCCCCCCCCCACCCCCCCCCCCCCCCACCCCCCCCCCCCCCCACCCCCCCCCCCCCCCACCCCCCCCCCCCCCCACCCCCCCCCCCCCCCACCCCCCCCCCCCCCCACCCCCCCCCCCCCCCACCCCCCCCCCCCCCCACCCCCCCCCCCCCCCACCCCCCCCCCCCCCCACCCCCCCCCCCCCCCACCCCCCCCCCCCCCCACCCCCCCCCCCCCCCACCCCCCCCCCCCCCCACCCCCCCCCCCCCCCACCCCCCCCCCCCCCCACCCCCCCCCCCCCCCACCCCCCCCCCCCCCCACCCCCCCCCCCCCCCACCCCCCCCCCCCCCCACCCCCCCCCCCCCCCACCCCCCCCCCCCCCCACCCCCCCCCCCCCCCACCCCCCCCCCCCCCCACCCCCCCCCCCCCCCACCCCCCCCCCCCCCCACCCCCCCCCCCCCCCACCCCCCCCCCCCCCCACCCCCCCCCCCCCCCACCCCCCCCCCCCCCCACCCCCCCCCCCCCCCACCCCCCCCCCCCCCCACCCCCCCCCCCCCCCACCCCCCCCCCCCCCCACCCCCCCCCCCCCCCACCCCCCCCCCCCCCCACCCCCCCCCCCCCCCACCCCCCCCCCCCCCCACCCCCCCCCCCCCCCACCCCCCCCCCCCCCCACCCCCCCCCCCCCCCACCCCCCCCCCCCCCCACCCCCCCCCCCCCCCACCCCCCCCCCCCCCCACCCCCCCCCCCCCCCACCCCCCCCCCCCCCCACCCCCCCCCCCCCCCACCCCCCCCCCCCCCCACCCCCCCCCCCCCCCACCCCCCCCCCCCCCCACCCCCCCCCCCCCCCACCCCCCCCCCCCCCCACCCCCCCCCCCCCCCACCCCCCCCCCCCCCCACCCCCCCCCCCCCCCACCCCCCCCCCCCCCCACCCCCCCCCCCCCCCACCCCCCCCCCCCCCCACCCCCCCCCCCCCCCACCCCCCCCCCCCCCCACCCCCCCCCCCCCCCACCCCCCCCCCCCCCCACCCCCCCCCCCCCCCACCCCCCCCCCCCCCCACCCCCCCCCCCCCCCACCCCCCCCCCCCCCCACCCCCCCCCCCCCCCACCCCCCCCCCCCCCCACCCCCCCCCCCCCCCACCCCCCCCCCCCCCCACCCCCCCCCCCCCCCACCCCCCCCCCCCCCCACCCCCCCCCCCCCCCACCCCCCCCCCCCCCCACCCCCCCCCCCCCCCACCCCCCCCCCCCCCCACCCCCCCCCCCCCCCACCCCCCCCCCCCCCCACCCCCCCCCCCCCCCACCCCCCCCCCCCCCCACCCCCCCCCCCCCCCACCCCCCCCCCCCCCCACCCCCCCCCCCCCCCACCCCCCCCCCCCCCCACCCCCCCCCCCCCCCACCCCCCCCCCCCCCCACCCCCCCCCCCCCCCACCCCCCCCCCCCCCCACCCCCCCCCCCCCCCACCCCCCCCCCCCCCCACCCCCCCCCCCCCCCACCCCCCCCCCCCCCCACCCCCCCCCCCCCCCACCCCCCCCCCCCCCCACCCCCCCCCCCCCCCACCCCCCCCCCCCCCCACCCCCCCCCCCCCCCACCCCCCCCCCCCCCCACCCCCCCCCCCCCCCACCCCCCCCCCCCCCCACCCCCCCCCCCCCCCACCCCCCCCCCCCCCCACCCCCCCCCCCCCCCACCCCCCCCCCCCCCCACCCCCCCCCCCCCCCACCCCCCCCCCCCCCCACCCCCCCCCCCCCCCACCCCCCCCCCCCCCCACCCCCCCCCCCCCCCACCCCCCCCCCCCCCCACCCCCCCCCCCCCCCACCCCCCCCCCCCCCCACCCCCCCCCCCCCCCACCCCCCCCCCCCCCCACCCCCCCCCCCCCCCACCCCCCCCCCCCCCCACCCCCCCCCCCCCCCACCCCCCCCCCCCCCCACCCCCCCCCCCCCCCACCCCCCCCCCCCCCCACCCCCCCCCCCCCCCACCCCCCCCCCCCCCCACCCCCCCCCCCCCCCACCCCCCCCCCCCCCCACCCCCCCCCCCCCCCACCCCCCCCCCCCCCCACCCCCCCCCCCCCCCACCCCCCCCCCCCCCCACCCCCCCCCCCCCCCACCCCCCCCCCCCCCCACCCCCCCCCCCCCCCACCCCCCCCCCCCCCCACCCCCCCCCCCCCCCACCCCCCCCCCCCCCCACCCCCCCCCCCCCCCACCCCCCCCCCCCCCCACCCCCCCCCCCCCCCACCCCCCCCCCCCCCCACCCCCCCCCCCCCCCACCCCCCCCCCCCCCCACCCCCCCCCCCCCCCACCCCCCCCCCCCCCCACCCCCCCCCCCCCCCACCCCCCCCCCCCCCCACCCCCCCCCCCCCCCACCCCCCCCCCCCCCCACCCCCCCCCCCCCCCACCCCCCCCCCCCCCCACCCCCCCCCCCCCCCACCCCCCCCCCCCCCCACCCCCCCCCCCCCCCACCCCCCCCCCCCCCCACCCCCCCCCCCCCCCACCCCCCCCCCCCCCCACCCCCCCCCCCCCCCACCCCCCCCCCCCCCCACCCCCCCCCCCCCCCACCCCCCCCCCCCCCCACCCCCCCCCCCCCCCACCCCCCCCCCCCCCCACCCCCCCCCCCCCCCACCCCCCCCCCCCCCCACCCCCCCCCCCCCCCACCCCCCCCCCCCCCCACCCCCCCCCCCCCCCACCCCCCCCCCCCCCCACCCCCCCCCCCCCCCACCCCCCCCCCCCCCCACCCCCCCCCCCCCCCACCCCCCCCCCCCCCCACCCCCCCCCCCCCCCACCCCCCCCCCCCCCCACCCCCCCCCCCCCCCACCCCCCCCCCCCCCCACCCCCCCCCCCCCCCACCCCCCCCCCCCCCCACCCCCCCCCCCCCCCACCCCCCCCCCCCCCCACCCCCCCCCCCCCCCACCCCCCCCCCCCCCCACCCCCCCCCCCCCCCACCCCCCCCCCCCCCCACCCCCCCCCCCCCCCACCCCCCCCCCCCCCCACCCCCCCCCCCCCCCACCCCCCCCCCCCCCCACCCCCCCCCCCCCCCACCCCCCCCCCCCCCCACCCCCCCCCCCCCCCACCCCCCCCCCCCCCCACCCCCCCCCCCCCCCACCCCCCCCCCCCCCCACCCCCCCCCCCCCCCACCCCCCCCCCCCCCCACCCCCCCCCCCCCCCACCCCCCCCCCCCCCCACCCCCCCCCCCCCCCACCCCCCCCCCCCCCCACCCCCCCCCCCCCCCACCCCCCCCCCCCCCCACCCCCCCCCCCCCCCACCCCCCCCCCCCCCCACCCCCCCCCCCCCCCACCCCCCCCCCCCCCCACCCCCCCCCCCCCCCACCCCCCCCCCCCCCCACCCCCCCCCCCCCCCACCCCCCCCCCCCCCCACCCCCCCCCCCCCCCACCCCCCCCCCCCCCCACCCCCCCCCCCCCCCACCCCCCCCCCCCCCCACCCCCCCCCCCCCCCACCCCCCCCCCCCCCCACCCCCCCCCCCCCCCACCCCCCCCCCCCCCCACCCCCCCCCCCCCCCACCCCCCCCCCCCCCCACCCCCCCCCCCCCCCACCCCCCCCCCCCCCCACCCCCCCCCCCCCCCACCCCCCCCCCCCCCCACCCCCCCCCCCCCCCACCCCCCCCCCCCCCCACCCCCCCCCCCCCCCACCCCCCCCCCCCCCCACCCCCCCCCCCCCCCACCCCCCCCCCCCCCCACCCCCCCCCCCCCCCACCCCCCCCCCCCCCCACCCCCCCCCCCCCCCACCCCCCCCCCCCCCCACCCCCCCCCCCCCCCACCCCCCCCCCCCCCCACCCCCCCCCCCCCCCACCCCCCCCCCCCCCCACCCCCCCCCCCCCCCACCCCCCCCCCCCCCCACCCCCCCCCCCCCCCACCCCCCCCCCCCCCCACCCCCCCCCCCCCCCACCCCCCCCCCCCCCCACCCCCCCCCCCCCCCACCCCCCCCCCCCCCCACCCCCCCCCCCCCCCACCCCCCCCCCCCCCCACCCCCCCCCCCCCCCACCCCCCCCCCCCCCCACCCCCCCCCCCCCCCACCCCCCCCCCCCCCCACCCCCCCCCCCCCCCACCCCCCCCCCCCCCCACCCCCCCCCCCCCCCACCCCCCCCCCCCCCCACCCCCCCCCCCCCCCACCCCCCCCCCCCCCCACCCCCCCCCCCCCCCACCCCCCCCCCCCCCCACCCCCCCCCCCCCCCACCCCCCCCCCCCCCCACCCCCCCCCCCCCCCACCCCCCCCCCCCCCCACCCCCCCCCCCCCCCACCCCCCCCCCCCCCCACCCCCCCCCCCCCCCACCCCCCCCCCCCCCCACCCCCCCCCCCCCCCACCCCCCCCCCCCCCCACCCCCCCCCCCCCCCACCCCCCCCCCCCCCCACCCCCCCCCCCCCCCACCCCCCCCCCCCCCCACCCCCCCCCCCCCCCACCCCCCCCCCCCCCCACCCCCCCCCCCCCCCACCCCCCCCCCCCCCCACCCCCCCCCCCCCCCACCCCCCCCCCCCCCCACCCCCCCCCCCCCCCACCCCCCCCCCCCCCCACCCCCCCCCCCCCCCACCCCCCCCCCCCCCCACCCCCCCCCCCCCCCACCCCCCCCCCCCCCCACCCCCCCCCCCCCCCACCCCCCCCCCCCCCCACCCCCCCCCCCCCCCACCCCCCCCCCCCCCCACCCCCCCCCCCCCCCACCCCCCCCCCCCCCCACCCCCCCCCCCCCCCACCCCCCCCCCCCCCCACCCCCCCCCCCCCCCACCCCCCCCCCCCCCCACCCCCCCCCCCCCCCACCCCCCCCCCCCCCCACCCCCCCCCCCCCCCACCCCCCCCCCCCCCCACCCCCCCCCCCCCCCACCCCCCCCCCCCCCCACCCCCCCCCCCCCCCACCCCCCCCCCCCCCCACCCCCCCCCCCCCCCACCCCCCCCCCCCCCCACCCCCCCCCCCCCCCACCCCCCCCCCCCCCCACCCCCCCCCCCCCCCACCCCCCCCCCCCCCCACCCCCCCCCCCCCCCACCCCCCCCCCCCCCCACCCCCCCCCCCCCCCACCCCCCCCCCCCCCCACCCCCCCCCCCCCCCACCCCCCCCCCCCCCCACCCCCCCCCCCCCCCACCCCCCCCCCCCCCCACCCCCCCCCCCCCCCACCCCCCCCCCCCCCCACCCCCCCCCCCCCCCACCCCCCCCCCCCCCCACCCCCCCCCCCCCCCACCCCCCCCCCCCCCCACCCCCCCCCCCCCCCACCCCCCCCCCCCCCCACCCCCCCCCCCCCCCACCCCCCCCCCCCCCCACCCCCCCCCCCCCCCACCCCCCCCCCCCCCCACCCCCCCCCCCCCCCACCCCCCCCCCCCCCCACCCCCCCCCCCCCCCACCCCCCCCCCCCCCCACCCCCCCCCCCCCCCACCCCCCCCCCCCCCCACCCCCCCCCCCCCCCACCCCCCCCCCCCCCCACCCCCCCCCCCCCCCACCCCCCCCCCCCCCCACCCCCCCCCCCCCCCACCCCCCCCCCCCCCCACCCCCCCCCCCCCCCACCCCCCCCCCCCCCCACCCCCCCCCCCCCCCACCCCCCCCCCCCCCCACCCCCCCCCCCCCCCACCCCCCCCCCCCCCCACCCCCCCCCCCCCCCACCCCCCCCCCCCCCCACCCCCCCCCCCCCCCACCCCCCCCCCCCCCCACCCCCCCCCCCCCCCACCCCCCCCCCCCCCCACCCCCCCCCCCCCCCACCCCCCCCCCCCCCCACCCCCCCCCCCCCCCACCCCCCCCCCCCCCCACCCCCCCCCCCCCCCACCCCCCCCCCCCCCCACCCCCCCCCCCCCCCACCCCCCCCCCCCCCCACCCCCCCCCCCCCCCACCCCCCCCCCCCCCCACCCCCCCCCCCCCCCACCCCCCCCCCCCCCCACCCCCCCCCCCCCCCACCCCCCCCCCCCCCCACCCCCCCCCCCCCCCACCCCCCCCCCCCCCCACCCCCCCCCCCCCCCACCCCCCCCCCCCCCCACCCCCCCCCCCCCCCACCCCCCCCCCCCCCCACCCCCCCCCCCCCCCACCCCCCCCCCCCCCCACCCCCCCCCCCCCCCACCCCCCCCCCCCCCCACCCCCCCCCCCCCCCACCCCCCCCCCCCCCCACCCCCCCCCCCCCCCACCCCCCCCCCCCCCCACCCCCCCCCCCCCCCACCCCCCCCCCCCCCCACCCCCCCCCCCCCCCACCCCCCCCCCCCCCCACCCCCCCCCCCCCCCACCCCCCCCCCCCCCCACCCCCCCCCCCCCCCACCCCCCCCCCCCCCCACCCCCCCCCCCCCCCACCCCCCCCCCCCCCCACCCCCCCCCCCCCCCACCCCCCCCCCCCCCCACCCCCCCCCCCCCCCACCCCCCCCCCCCCCCACCCCCCCCCCCCCCCACCCCCCCCCCCCCCCACCCCCCCCCCCCCCCACCCCCCCCCCCCCCCACCCCCCCCCCCCCCCACCCCCCCCCCCCCCCACCCCCCCCCCCCCCCACCCCCCCCCCCCCCCACCCCCCCCCCCCCCCACCCCCCCCCCCCCCCACCCCCCCCCCCCCCCACCCCCCCCCCCCCCCACCCCCCCCCCCCCCCACCCCCCCCCCCCCCCACCCCCCCCCCCCCCCACCCCCCCCCCCCCCCACCCCCCCCCCCCCCCACCCCCCCCCCCCCCCACCCCCCCCCCCCCCCACCCCCCCCCCCCCCCACCCCCCCCCCCCCCCACCCCCCCCCCCCCCCACCCCCCCCCCCCCCCACCCCCCCCCCCCCCCACCCCCCCCCCCCCCCACCCCCCCCCCCCCCCACCCCCCCCCCCCCCCACCCCCCCCCCCCCCCACCCCCCCCCCCCCCCACCCCCCCCCCCCCCCACCCCCCCCCCCCCCCACCCCCCCCCCCCCCCACCCCCCCCCCCCCCCACCCCCCCCCCCCCCCACCCCCCCCCCCCCCCACCCCCCCCCCCCCCCACCCCCCCCCCCCCCCACCCCCCCCCCCCCCCACCCCCCCCCCCCCCCACCCCCCCCCCCCCCCACCCCCCCCCCCCCCCACCCCCCCCCCCCCCCACCCCCCCCCCCCCCCACCCCCCCCCCCCCCCACCCCCCCCCCCCCCCACCCCCCCCCCCCCCCACCCCCCCCCCCCCCCACCCCCCCCCCCCCCCACCCCCCCCCCCCCCCACCCCCCCCCCCCCCCACCCCCCCCCCCCCCCACCCCCCCCCCCCCCCACCCCCCCCCCCCCCCACCCCCCCCCCCCCCCACCCCCCCCCCCCCCCACCCCCCCCCCCCCCCACCCCCCCCCCCCCCCACCCCCCCCCCCCCCCACCCCCCCCCCCCCCCACCCCCCCCCCCCCCCACCCCCCCCCCCCCCCACCCCCCCCCCCCCCCACCCCCCCCCCCCCCCACCCCCCCCCCCCCCCACCCCCCCCCCCCCCCACCCCCCCCCCCCCCCACCCCCCCCCCCCCCCACCCCCCCCCCCCCCCACCCCCCCCCCCCCCCACCCCCCCCCCCCCCCACCCCCCCCCCCCCCCACCCCCCCCCCCCCCCACCCCCCCCCCCCCCCACCCCCCCCCCCCCCCACCCCCCCCCCCCCCCACCCCCCCCCCCCCCCACCCCCCCCCCCCCCCACCCCCCCCCCCCCCCACCCCCCCCCCCCCCCACCCCCCCCCCCCCCCACCCCCCCCCCCCCCCACCCCCCCCCCCCCCCACCCCCCCCCCCCCCCACCCCCCCCCCCCCCCACCCCCCCCCCCCCCCACCCCCCCCCCCCCCCACCCCCCCCCCCCCCCACCCCCCCCCCCCCCCACCCCCCCCCCCCCCCACCCCCCCCCCCCCCCACCCCCCCCCCCCCCCACCCCCCCCCCCCCCCACCCCCCCCCCCCCCCACCCCCCCCCCCCCCCACCCCCCCCCCCCCCCACCCCCCCCCCCCCCCACCCCCCCCCCCCCCCACCCCCCCCCCCCCCCACCCCCCCCCCCCCCCACCCCCCCCCCCCCCCACCCCCCCCCCCCCCCACCCCCCCCCCCCCCCACCCCCCCCCCCCCCCACCCCCCCCCCCCCCCACCCCCCCCCCCCCCCACCCCCCCCCCCCCCCACCCCCCCCCCCCCCCACCCCCCCCCCCCCCCACCCCCCCCCCCCCCCACCCCCCCCCCCCCCCACCCCCCCCCCCCCCCACCCCCCCCCCCCCCCACCCCCCCCCCCCCCCACCCCCCCCCCCCCCCACCCCCCCCCCCCCCCACCCCCCCCCCCCCCCACCCCCCCCCCCCCCCACCCCCCCCCCCCCCCACCCCCCCCCCCCCCCACCCCCCCCCCCCCCCACCCCCCCCCCCCCCCACCCCCCCCCCCCCCCACCCCCCCCCCCCCCCACCCCCCCCCCCCCCCACCCCCCCCCCCCCCCACCCCCCCCCCCCCCCACCCCCCCCCCCCCCCACCCCCCCCCCCCCCCACCCCCCCCCCCCCCCACCCCCCCCCCCCCCCACCCCCCCCCCCCCCCACCCCCCCCCCCCCCCACCCCCCCCCCCCCCCACCCCCCCCCCCCCCCACCCCCCCCCCCCCCCACCCCCCCCCCCCCCCACCCCCCCCCCCCCCCACCCCCCCCCCCCCCCACCCCCCCCCCCCCCCACCCCCCCCCCCCCCCACCCCCCCCCCCCCCCACCCCCCCCCCCCCCCACCCCCCCCCCCCCCCACCCCCCCCCCCCCCCACCCCCCCCCCCCCCCACCCCCCCCCCCCCCCACCCCCCCCCCCCCCCACCCCCCCCCCCCCCCACCCCCCCCCCCCCCCACCCCCCCCCCCCCCCACCCCCCCCCCCCCCCACCCCCCCCCCCCCCCACCCCCCCCCCCCCCCACCCCCCCCCCCCCCCACCCCCCCCCCCCCCCACCCCCCCCCCCCCCCACCCCCCCCCCCCCCCACCCCCCCCCCCCCCCACCCCCCCCCCCCCCCACCCCCCCCCCCCCCCACCCCCCCCCCCCCCCACCCCCCCCCCCCCCCACCCCCCCCCCCCCCCACCCCCCCCCCCCCCCACCCCCCCCCCCCCCCACCCCCCCCCCCCCCCACCCCCCCCCCCCCCCACCCCCCCCCCCCCCCACCCCCCCCCCCCCCCACCCCCCCCCCCCCCCACCCCCCCCCCCCCCCACCCCCCCCCCCCCCCACCCCCCCCCCCCCCCACCCCCCCCCCCCCCCACCCCCCCCCCCCCCCACCCCCCCCCCCCCCCACCCCCCCCCCCCCCCACCCCCCCCCCCCCCCACCCCCCCCCCCCCCCACCCCCCCCCCCCCCCACCCCCCCCCCCCCCCACCCCCCCCCCCCCCCACCCCCCCCCCCCCCCACCCCCCCCCCCCCCCACCCCCCCCCCCCCCCACCCCCCCCCCCCCCCACCCCCCCCCCCCCCCACCCCCCCCCCCCCCCACCCCCCCCCCCCCCCACCCCCCCCCCCCCCCACCCCCCCCCCCCCCCACCCCCCCCCCCCCCCACCCCCCCCCCCCCCCACCCCCCCCCCCCCCCACCCCCCCCCCCCCCCACCCCCCCCCCCCCCCACCCCCCCCCCCCCCCACCCCCCCCCCCCCCCACCCCCCCCCCCCCCCACCCCCCCCCCCCCCCACCCCCCCCCCCCCCCACCCCCCCCCCCCCCCACCCCCCCCCCCCCCCACCCCCCCCCCCCCCCACCCCCCCCCCCCCCCACCCCCCCCCCCCCCCACCCCCCCCCCCCCCCACCCCCCCCCCCCCCCACCCCCCCCCCCCCCCACCCCCCCCCCCCCCCACCCCCCCCCCCCCCCACCCCCCCCCCCCCCCACCCCCCCCCCCCCCCACCCCCCCCCCCCCCCACCCCCCCCCCCCCCCACCCCCCCCCCCCCCCACCCCCCCCCCCCCCCACCCCCCCCCCCCCCCACCCCCCCCCCCCCCCACCCCCCCCCCCCCCCACCCCCCCCCCCCCCCACCCCCCCCCCCCCCCACCCCCCCCCCCCCCCACCCCCCCCCCCCCCCACCCCCCCCCCCCCCCACCCCCCCCCCCCCCCACCCCCCCCCCCCCCCACCCCCCCCCCCCCCCACCCCCCCCCCCCCCCACCCCCCCCCCCCCCCACCCCCCCCCCCCCCCACCCCCCCCCCCCCCCACCCCCCCCCCCCCCCACCCCCCCCCCCCCCCACCCCCCCCCCCCCCCACCCCCCCCCCCCCCCACCCCCCCCCCCCCCCACCCCCCCCCCCCCCCACCCCCCCCCCCCCCCACCCCCCCCCCCCCCCACCCCCCCCCCCCCCCACCCCCCCCCCCCCCCACCCCCCCCCCCCCCCACCCCCCCCCCCCCCCACCCCCCCCCCCCCCCACCCCCCCCCCCCCCCACCCCCCCCCCCCCCCACCCCCCCCCCCCCCCACCCCCCCCCCCCCCCACCCCCCCCCCCCCCCACCCCCCCCCCCCCCCACCCCCCCCCCCCCCCACCCCCCCCCCCCCCCACCCCCCCCCCCCCCCACCCCCCCCCCCCCCCACCCCCCCCCCCCCCCACCCCCCCCCCCCCCCACCCCCCCCCCCCCCCACCCCCCCCCCCCCCCACCCCCCCCCCCCCCCACCCCCCCCCCCCCCCACCCCCCCCCCCCCCCACCCCCCCCCCCCCCCACCCCCCCCCCCCCCCACCCCCCCCCCCCCCCACCCCCCCCCCCCCCCACCCCCCCCCCCCCCCACCCCCCCCCCCCCCCACCCCCCCCCCCCCCCACCCCCCCCCCCCCCCACCCCCCCCCCCCCCCACCCCCCCCCCCCCCCACCCCCCCCCCCCCCCACCCCCCCCCCCCCCCACCCCCCCCCCCCCCCACCCCCCCCCCCCCCCACCCCCCCCCCCCCCCACCCCCCCCCCCCCCCACCCCCCCCCCCCCCCACCCCCCCCCCCCCCCACCCCCCCCCCCCCCCACCCCCCCCCCCCCCCACCCCCCCCCCCCCCCACCCCCCCCCCCCCCCACCCCCCCCCCCCCCCACCCCCCCCCCCCCCCACCCCCCCCCCCCCCCACCCCCCCCCCCCCCCACCCCCCCCCCCCCCCACCCCCCCCCCCCCCCACCCCCCCCCCCCCCCACCCCCCCCCCCCCCCACCCCCCCCCCCCCCCACCCCCCCCCCCCCCCACCCCCCCCCCCCCCCACCCCCCCCCCCCCCCACCCCCCCCCCCCCCCACCCCCCCCCCCCCCCACCCCCCCCCCCCCCCACCCCCCCCCCCCCCCACCCCCCCCCCCCCCCACCCCCCCCCCCCCCCACCCCCCCCCCCCCCCACCCCCCCCCCCCCCCACCCCCCCCCCCCCCCACCCCCCCCCCCCCCCACCCCCCCCCCCCCCCACCCCCCCCCCCCCCCACCCCCCCCCCCCCCCACCCCCCCCCCCCCCCACCCCCCCCCCCCCCCACCCCCCCCCCCCCCCACCCCCCCCCCCCCCCACCCCCCCCCCCCCCCACCCCCCCCCCCCCCCACCCCCCCCCCCCCCCACCCCCCCCCCCCCCCACCCCCCCCCCCCCCCACCCCCCCCCCCCCCCACCCCCCCCCCCCCCCACCCCCCCCCCCCCCCACCCCCCCCCCCCCCCACCCCCCCCCCCCCCCACCCCCCCCCCCCCCCACCCCCCCCCCCCCCCACCCCCCCCCCCCCCCACCCCCCCCCCCCCCCACCCCCCCCCCCCCCCACCCCCCCCCCCCCCCACCCCCCCCCCCCCCCACCCCCCCCCCCCCCCACCCCCCCCCCCCCCCACCCCCCCCCCCCCCCACCCCCCCCCCCCCCCACCCCCCCCCCCCCCCACCCCCCCCCCCCCCCACCCCCCCCCCCCCCCACCCCCCCCCCCCCCCACCCCCCCCCCCCCCCACCCCCCCCCCCCCCCACCCCCCCCCCCCCCCACCCCCCCCCCCCCCCACCCCCCCCCCCCCCCACCCCCCCCCCCCCCCACCCCCCCCCCCCCCCACCCCCCCCCCCCCCCACCCCCCCCCCCCCCCACCCCCCCCCCCCCCCACCCCCCCCCCCCCCCACCCCCCCCCCCCCCCACCCCCCCCCCCCCCCACCCCCCCCCCCCCCCACCCCCCCCCCCCCCCACCCCCCCCCCCCCCCACCCCCCCCCCCCCCCACCCCCCCCCCCCCCCACCCCCCCCCCCCCCCACCCCCCCCCCCCCCCACCCCCCCCCCCCCCCACCCCCCCCCCCCCCCACCCCCCCCCCCCCCCACCCCCCCCCCCCCCCACCCCCCCCCCCCCCCACCCCCCCCCCCCCCCACCCCCCCCCCCCCCCACCCCCCCCCCCCCCCACCCCCCCCCCCCCCCACCCCCCCCCCCCCCCACCCCCCCCCCCCCCCACCCCCCCCCCCCCCCACCCCCCCCCCCCCCCACCCCCCCCCCCCCCCACCCCCCCCCCCCCCCACCCCCCCCCCCCCCCACCCCCCCCCCCCCCCACCCCCCCCCCCCCCCACCCCCCCCCCCCCCCACCCCCCCCCCCCCCCACCCCCCCCCCCCCCCACCCCCCCCCCCCCCCACCCCCCCCCCCCCCCACCCCCCCCCCCCCCCACCCCCCCCCCCCCCCACCCCCCCCCCCCCCCACCCCCCCCCCCCCCCACCCCCCCCCCCCCCCACCCCCCCCCCCCCCCACCCCCCCCCCCCCCCACCCCCCCCCCCCCCCACCCCCCCCCCCCCCCACCCCCCCCCCCCCCCACCCCCCCCCCCCCCCACCCCCCCCCCCCCCCACCCCCCCCCCCCCCCACCCCCCCCCCCCCCCACCCCCCCCCCCCCCCACCCCCCCCCCCCCCCACCCCCCCCCCCCCCCACCCCCCCCCCCCCCCACCCCCCCCCCCCCCCACCCCCCCCCCCCCCCACCCCCCCCCCCCCCCACCCCCCCCCCCCCCCACCCCCCCCCCCCCCCACCCCCCCCCCCCCCCACCCCCCCCCCCCCCCACCCCCCCCCCCCCCCACCCCCCCCCCCCCCCACCCCCCCCCCCCCCCACCCCCCCCCCCCCCCACCCCCCCCCCCCCCCACCCCCCCCCCCCCCCACCCCCCCCCCCCCCCACCCCCCCCCCCCCCCACCCCCCCCCCCCCCCACCCCCCCCCCCCCCCACCCCCCCCCCCCCCCACCCCCCCCCCCCCCCACCCCCCCCCCCCCCCACCCCCCCCCCCCCCCACCCCCCCCCCCCCCCACCCCCCCCCCCCCCCACCCCCCCCCCCCCCCACCCCCCCCCCCCCCCACCCCCCCCCCCCCCCACCCCCCCCCCCCCCCACCCCCCCCCCCCCCCACCCCCCCCCCCCCCCACCCCCCCCCCCCCCCACCCCCCCCCCCCCCCACCCCCCCCCCCCCCCACCCCCCCCCCCCCCCACCCCCCCCCCCCCCCACCCCCCCCCCCCCCCACCCCCCCCCCCCCCCACCCCCCCCCCCCCCCACCCCCCCCCCCCCCCACCCCCCCCCCCCCCCACCCCCCCCCCCCCCCACCCCCCCCCCCCCCCACCCCCCCCCCCCCCCACCCCCCCCCCCCCCCACCCCCCCCCCCCCCCACCCCCCCCCCCCCCCACCCCCCCCCCCCCCCACCCCCCCCCCCCCCCACCCCCCCCCCCCCCCACCCCCCCCCCCCCCCACCCCCCCCCCCCCCCACCCCCCCCCCCCCCCACCCCCCCCCCCCCCCACCCCCCCCCCCCCCCACCCCCCCCCCCCCCCACCCCCCCCCCCCCCCACCCCCCCCCCCCCCCACCCCCCCCCCCCCCCACCCCCCCCCCCCCCCACCCCCCCCCCCCCCCACCCCCCCCCCCCCCCACCCCCATGATAAATTAGGTGAGTGGGCTAAGAAATGGCAAATGCAGTTCAA
>NW_025950848.1:0-12742 GCF_021028975.2 Sphaerodactylus townsendi
CCATCTCATTCCCATGATCTCTTGCAGGTGGTGGTGGTGGGGGGGGGAGCACCCTCGCAGTCGACTCCCCTCTCCATGGATTTCAGCGGAAGGTGGCTCTGCCCACCTTACCCCATCCCCAAGACATTCCCCTCCAAAGAGATGAGGGAAATCCTTGGGTGCTTCCCCTGCATTCCACCGGGACTTTTAAAGGAGCAATCTTTCCGGCATCACTTGGTGACTGTGGCATCTTAATGGCATGAAGCAGCAACAGAAATGAATGGTAACGAAGTGCAGCATCACAAAAAGTCTATTTTTCAAAATACTCTTTTCTATAGCTTCCGTTTTTATGAAGTCCAACTGAGCGAGATTTCTATACGATGCTCACATGGACATTTTGGTACGCTGTGATTCCCGCCAGCCCAGGCGAATGTTTTAAAAATGGATTGGTGTCAGTCTGAAAGGCTTTGGGCAATGAGAATGCACGTGATGCCTGCTGTTCACGGGATTAGTGGCTGCAGAGAGAGTGAGAGAAGAGAGACCGAGGCCAAGAGAGGGAGCGGGGGGGATGAGGGAAACTTTTGCTTATTTCTTTGCACTCAATTCGCTTGTGTTTTTGGAGGGTGGGGGGGGAGATCACGGAGATTTAAGTTAGTTAAGCCTGTTAATTTACTGTTTTACGTGCCTCCGAGAGGCGAAAATGAGAAGCATCCGGTATTTTTATGAGAAGATGCTTCCTAAATATTTCAGCAGTAGGAAAAAAAAGACACCAACTTCGTCACACCGTTATTTTGGATCATAACTTTCCGGGCTTCGCTTGGTCTACGAGAAGGCCGCTTGTTCAGCTCCCCAGCTACTTTCTCATGTGGGAAAAGCCCTACGGGAAGAGTTTTACCCGTCTCCGGTTGCCAAAGCCAAGCTCCGGGCAGAGCAGATGCGAGCATTTGTTCCCGACCGAGGGGTATTTTGCCCCTGCCAGAGGCATTCAAGAACTCTCCGCAACTTCCAATACGTTACGCGGGTATACGGCGGAATCAAGCGTGCTGCAGCGAAGGAACCAAACTAACAGGTTCCCGTTTTGTTCACCTGACAATGTTCTTGACGGGGAGGGAAGCGTTCTGTTGAGCTGTCTTTTCATGTTTGGAGGCTTAGGTTAGATTTGGGAAGGGGGACTTTGAGGTCTAGCGATGATTGAGCTCTATAGACTTAAATCGCTCTGCCAGACGAGGAGGCAGAGTGACATTTTAATACGGCAGCTACGGGGTGTAGAAATTCAGGAACTGTCCGAACACTTTCTGGCACACAACATTTCTACTCTGCTTCGCGACACAAAGAACATAGATACATTTCATAGCATTATTATTGTGTGTATTATTATTAATATTCGCGCTTTTACCTATATATGAGTAAAGTCTATCTTCTTTCCATAGATAACCGGATTCACATCCACTCCGCCTTGACTTTGCAGATACAAAGAATTTCTCACGTCAAGATTGTTGCCTCCATACCTTCTTTTAAAGGCAAAACTTTCAGCGAGAACAAACCTAAGGTGCATCTAACAATTGTAAATAGACAATAAAGCGAAAAAAAATTGAAAATTGGTTTCATTTCTTGGATGGATGCTAGCCATCCCTTGCAATGTGTGATAGTACACTGTGGTGCTTTGGGTTTTGATTTTGTTCCTTAATAACAGTCATCTTTTCCATTGCAGCTGCCTTTCAGAGAACATGTATATTTAGGCGCTATTGTAAAGTTCTGCATGGCCTCACCAAGCTTATTTTTTCTTGAGAAGACAAGAGGGGCCCGTCATATCTTCAAGGCCCTCTGATAGATCAAGAGGGAACATATTAGCTTGAGAGCAGCCGTCTCAAAAGGGGGGGAAATGCTGAAAACTTTTCGCTTGGAGCAAAAGAGCTAGCGGTTTGTTTTGCAGGAACCAGGGAGGAACCAGTCTACCAACAAAAGGATTTTTGGTTAAGCAGCTAATTTTCACTTACCAGTTCTATTATTTTGTTTCAGGTGGACTGTTTGACCCTGTCAAACAAATGTCAGAGAGTTGTGTGTATTTAAAAAACAAAGACAAAACAGTGTTTTAAAAGAAGTGTTATGCCGAGCACTGGTACTTATGAAAAAATATTTATGGAGTTAAATAAAAAGAAAGTCAAAGGCATCTGGGGCATTTCTTTTTTTTAAAAAAAATCCTTTCCCTGCGCAGATCAATTTTACTTGTTCCCTAAGGAGATACGAGAACTTCCAACATTTGAAGCTGTTCAGGTTTCAAAAAAGAATCTGTTATCAGTCTGTTTGCTGTAGCCCTGAAGGGTGGGGTGCTCGTCTGGAACACTCGTCCAGAAGACTCCCTGACTGCATCTTCAATTAGAAGCAACTTAGCTCTGCAGTTAGATCCTCACAAAAAAGAACCCAGCCTGATCTGCTGTTGGTTTTCATGTCTGCAGGCACCTCTTACCTGGGCTGATGATTTGACTCAAGGGAACATTTGGGGTGGTTGGAAGGTGCTCTACGTGAGCGTTTGTTTCAGTGGAAAGGTAAGATCGGCAGTCCAGTTAGCACCTGAAAAGACCAACAAGATTTCGAGGGGTATAACCTTTGGAGAGTTACATACATACATAAAACCTTTATTAGGCACATAATATACCAATATAGCAACCAGCATTATCCAGACAATAATTGTTCCCGCTCACATTAAAACCATCACAGGTGCTATTCCAAAGTTCTAAAAAGGAACCACCGCTGCAGAATTTAAAATCACAGAAGAAGAGTTGTTTAGTAGAGATACAGCCTTCCCAGCAACAGAGTATTCCTCCGACTTAGCAGGAAGAAGAGTCAAAAGCCTGGTCACAAGCCGCCATTGTTGGGGCAGTTAAGCATTATATGTTCCATAAGTTGCACCACTATGAGTACAGTGGGGGCATTTCCGCTCTAGCGAGATCCAATTTACCTTTTGAGAGTTAAAGCTCCCATCATCAGATGTGCTAGTTCTGGTAACTGATCACTTTGTCGTTTGCCATAGCCTCTTTCTTCTTGGCCACGTCACTGCCCCCAGGTCCATTTATCATCACTGTCTTTTTAATGTGACCCGACTTCGAACAGGCTGTATGATTTTTCTCGCTGTATCTGCATGAGGCTGTCAGCACAAGCGGGGCGGGGGCGGGGGGGGCAGCTACACTGCAGCCGGTGACAGCACAGCAGTGGCCCACCATAGACGCCTCCTAGAGGTGGAGAGGCGTGCTAACAGCCTGCCCCAAAACGACGGTGAAGCTGCGCAATACTGGGACCTGTGGAGGGGGCAGGGCCAGGGGCTCATCAGTCAGGGCAACAGGCTGCTACCAGGACTTGTTTCCTGGAAGGTCCCAGGAGTGCTGTATCCGCCTTTGCAGAGCCAACCTCACCCTTGCCCCCCACGCCTCAGTACCCAGAGCTTCTGTCTGCAGTGGGGTGTCATTCCACTCCTGCAGTAGTCTTGGCACATTGGACCCTACAGAGTGGTGGTAACTTGGCACATGTTAGGAAAAGAGCGAAAAAGCGGGCTGAAAGCTGGATCATCCTTGATTTGACACTGCAAATGTCTGAGCAGACCAGGTGCTCGGGAGTAGCAGCGGCAGCAGAAGGCCCTTGCTTTCTGCATCCTGCATTGAGCTCCCAAAGGCATCAGGTGGGCCACTGCGAGTAGCAGGGGAAGTGCTGAACTAGATGGACCCTGGTCTGATCCAGCTGGCTCTTCCTTATGTTCTGGATGCTCGCATCCGCTGCACAGCCTGTTCTGTGATCCATCATCGCTGTGCCTTGGGCCAGTGAGGACAGGGTCTTCCTTGCACAATGCTATATGATTGCAGTTCCGGCTGGTCAAGCGTGGGTGATGCCTCACTCCCTTACTCCAGTAGCTCACCCGGGAAGGTTCCTGTCCTTCAATGAGATAGCACAACTGCCGCAGGGCCCCTGGAGGTCTCCCTGTCATTAGTGGCATCACTGCTTACAGGGGGGTACCAGCTCAGAACCCTCCCCATCCCACCTCTGCCATTCCCCAAGTACCCTGCATCCTGCTTCGTAGATTTGGGCGGAGTTCCCAAGGAGCAACAGTGGCGTCAGAGGTTAAGAGCTCGTGTATCTAATCTGGAGGAACCCGGGTTTGATTCCCAGCTCACGCTTGAGTTGTGGAGGCTTCTCTGGGGAATTCAGATTGGCCTGGGCACTTACATGCCAGCTGGGTGACCTTGGGCTAGTCACAGCTTCTCGGAGCTCTCTCAGCCCCACCCACCTCACAGGGTGTTTGTTGTGAGGGGGGAAGGGCAAGGAGATTGTCAGCCCCTTTGAGTCTCCTACAGGAGAGAAAGGGGTGATATAAATCCAAACTCTTCTTCTTTTTCCCTCACATCTGCCACCCTGATGCAGCTGTCCCCTTGCTGCAGGCTCCAGACAGCAGGAGGCTGGACATCGGGGAGCGGGGGGGGGGTGGCATCTTACCTGTCAGGATGCTGGGAAGTGCAGCCTGCCAGCTGCTTTGTCTTGATCTGCTAAGTAAGCCCATGTATGAGCTCCACCCATACACGGTTGTGTGGGAATTTAACCACAGTGGAGGGGTGTTGCATCTTGCGTCCGGTCTGGGGTGCTGATTGCTGGCCCATTGCCCAGGGTGCATGCCCACAATGCCATCTGTTGGACAGGTGGTGTAAAGTGTGCCTTCCACCATTGAAGAGGTCCAAGGCCCTTGTCCTTAGTCACCTGCACTTCTGGTGGCTCCTTGAGCAACTTTATCGCGGGCTGTGTGCCTTCCTTCCAGTAGGTGTGCGCTTCCAGGACAGGTGCTTTTGCATGGGATGGGGCTCGCGCTATTGCTGTGGGGGTTTGACCCGCCTTCTGTCCCGCCCCCATTGGCCAGCTGCTTGGTCATCTTCCAGAGCCATCTGTGGCCCTGGAGGAGGGACTGTGCCAACTGGGGGGCATTTTTGCCACCCGCTAACAAAGGCTGTTATGTATTGGCAATGGACATTGCCAGCGTAACTTTATGCTCAAGAAAGTATGTGTTCCCAGCCTGAAAGAGGCCAAGAACACCCTTTACGTATAGCGTGGGCTCCTGCACCAGAGGTTCACTTCCGAAAGCCCGTAATGATTTGTGCTGCTGCTGTTCTACTCCCCAGGCACTGGCATATGTGCCTCACACTGCCATATATGTCCCTTACATGAGTGCATATGGCATTTATGACCTCACCAGGTTCACGCTGCCACCTCAGCACTTGGATTGTGCTGTATATTCAACAGGATGTCATTAACACATGTAAATAACGAATTAGGTGGTTTGCCACCAATAGTTAATCAAATTAAAATAACTGGTGGCTAATGAAGCTCCGCGGAGAAAGTGAAGACAACGAAGAGGAACCAACGAGAGATCAGTAGCCAAGAAAACAGGAATGAACCTGAAGCACTGGGGATGCCCGGCCGAGATCACATGCTTGTCAAGCCCTAGTCGTTGGCTACCCCAGTCCTCTTCAGGAAGAAGAAGGCGGGGACTCTGCAACTATGCACAGACTATAGAGCCAGGTGTCAAGCTAGGCGGCCCTCCAGTCATTATGGACTACTGGTTCCCATCATCCTATGCCAGCATGATGCTGGCAGAGGATGATAGAGAAATGTAGTCCATGACATTTGGAGGGCCGCGAGTTTGACATTTATTCCATAGAAGGCAGAATAGGTCTCTATGTGTAATAAATGCCCCTTCCCCTTATCAAGGATTTACTAGCAAGTTTGGGGCAGAGGCAAGTGTTCACCAAACTGGACTTACGGGAAGCCTACTATAGAATTCAGGTAGCCGAGGGATGGAGTGAATTGACCCAGATTTTAACGGTTCCAGTACAAAGTCATGCCCTTTGGTTTGAGTAGGAGCCCCTGAATTATTTATGAACTTGATCAATCATGTGTGTTACCGATCTCCTATTCCTATTTTTGAAGAGGGGGGGGGTGATAGGCTACCGCCCCACCGAAAAATGGACTGTAAAAGCGAACTGATTCCTGGGGCTAAAAAAAATTTTGAGAGCTTTACCCCATGAACCCAACCGAGGCAATGTGGTCCTCCAAGAGTTTTTGGACAAGAATTTGGCATGGCCAGCCAATGTCAAACCTTGGATCTATGATCCCAAATCAGACTCTCCTGTAACTTGAAGCTTAAGTAGCACTATTGGTAGATACATGGGTATGAGGGAAAAGGTTGATTACTGCCAGAACCTTCAAACAACCCCAGTATATCAAACCCCATTCCTCCTCCCCCATCCCTAGCCTGTAATACTATCACACAATACAGAAGGTGTGAAGAGCAGGAATGCAGGATGAACCCAAGGTCAGAAGACTGAGATAGTCTTGAGCAGTGAGAGCCTCTTTGCTTGGGAAAGCGAAAGTGTTCCGGTCAGCTCTGTGGGGCTCCCTCCCACCCTGGGAGGCTCCTTTGCTGGTTGCCAGGCTCCAGCCTGAGGAAACCAATACTTTTGTTAATTTGCTTGGTTTTTTCTGATATGCTAGAATTTGGAAGCAAATGTCAACCTCAGAACACCATGCAGGGCAACTCCATGAGTAAAGTGGAGTGTTCATTGTAGATGATGCATTATCATATGGAGCAAAAATAGAAGCAAAGTGTCATCCAAAGCGGACACCAATAATTGCTTCATCAGGCCTTGTCTTGTTCTGGTTGGAGCAGGCACAGAGGCTCCAACTCAGGAGTCCAATGCTGAGCCCTGAGTATGTATTCTTAATAGGTACTTAGATAAGACGTACTTTTTCTCTTTAGTGCACTATAAACTTTCGGATCATGGCCATTACAGACAGACCGGGCCTGGAAGCAGGGGAGCCCGGAGCAATTCTGGACTCTGCATGAGGAAACTCTGGTGGTAAAAAACTTACAATTTCCATGGAGCTGCTATCCCATTAGGCAGCAGAACATTCTGTCTTCCCCACCTGTCTCATCATAAGTTCCCAAGTATGGAAAAGACATGATGTACAACTTGTGAACAACTAAAGGAGAGTGTGCCTGTAAGCGTCCCTGTGTAACTCATCGTTCTACCTTTGCCTCAGGATGCGAATTCTGTTTGTCTCTGCACCTGATAAGAACAATTGTCAAGGGATGCCTGTGTCCTCAGAAGTGGGCCCAGAGCAGTGACTCACACAGAAGGGGAGGATCTGTGTCTGCAGGTGATGAAATTCATACACTTGGTGGTGGAAACTGCCTGCCATCAAGACACGCGAGACTTCTAGCAAAGGGTTTCTAAGGCTGGAGATGTCCACTGAGGTGGTTTACGTTACCTGCCTCAGCAGTAGCAGCCCAGGAGTTCCTTGGTGGTCTCTCTCATCCAAAGGCTGACCAAGGCTCACCCTGCTTAGCTGGCATCTAATTCAATGGTGGCCGAGGAACCTTTGGCTGTCCAGATGCCATGCTGGCGAAGGGGCTGATGGGAATTGTAGTCCATAACATCTGGAGTGCCAAAGGTTTGCCACCACGGATCTAATTAGATCGTGGTTTGGCCAGTTAGGGCAGGGTAATTGATATACCTACGATTTGATAAAATATCACTGTTGAAGGGGTAAGAAATGATCTGTGCTTCCAGTTTTAATTTGAAGGGATGGTGGAGGGGATTGCCCCAACTATCACGACTGAAGTCCATGAAATCCAGCATTTCGTTCCCAGCAACGCACAACCCGGGTGCATCAGGGGCTTTTCCACACCATCGCGGTTCCCCCCAGCGTGCATATTGCACTGGCGTCTCTTCCAGGGGTATGGTATTATTTGGTCTGTCTGTTTATTTCAAACTAGAATTATGTCATCAGTGGTAGATTCCTTACGGTAGAAACATAACTGGTTGATGAAGAGAAATATCCTGGTTTGGGGAAGAACTTTGCGAGGTCCATTCCCCAAATTGTGATGTTTTTGAAAAATCCCAGGTCCAATCCGGGCACCAAAGGAGCGGCGCAAAGCTGCTGGCTATATTTTTCCCGCCCCACTGCCCGTCCTCCCACCTCACGTCATGTCAGTTTTGTTTCTGCTGAACTGCCGACCGTGTGATATCCTGCCATTTTTTAAACGTACCCCAAGCACGTTTTCTCCCCTTGGCAGCAACCAGAAGCGCCATTTCACCCAAATGTGTACAGCAACGGATTCACATTGCGAGCAATGGTCCCGTCTCCTTCTTATTTTTTTTGGGTGCTCAGAGCCTGTAGTTAGGCAGATACACACCTTTTTGGACAGATTTTGTTATTTTGTATATCACAACGTTAAGGGTGGGGGGTTGCCTGCTTCATGTTTACATGTGTCATGGTTTCAAAGGAGCAGCAGTGGCGTAGGAGGTTAAGAGCTCGTGTGTCTAATCTGGAGGAACCGGGTTTGATTCCCAGCTCTGCCACTTGAGTTGTGGAGGCTTATCTGGGGAATTCAGATTAGCCTGTGCACTCCCACACACGCCAGCTGGGTGACTTTGGGCGAGTCACAGCTTCTCGGATACCATATCATCAACTACCTCACCGGGTGTTTGTTGTGAGGGGGGAAGGGAAAGGAGATTGTCAGCCCCTTTGAGTCTCCTGCAGGAAGGAAAGGGGGGATATAAATCCAAACTCTTCTTCTTCTTCAAAGCTCAGAACTTTTTTTCCACGCTGGAGAAATGGGAGGGGGAGGTCCTGCTTGGGCTCCCGGGACTGCTGTAGATTCTCCACCAATTGGAAGTATTCCCCTAGCAGAGGGCGGGAGCAGGCAGAAGGGGGGCTGTAGGGATGGAACAACCAATCAGAATGCAGGAAAAATGGGATGATCGCACCTGTGCATTTGCATTGTAAAAAAAAACCAGCAGGTTCGTGCAAAGGGGCAGAAAGAAAATGGACTGTTTCCTTCACAGAAAACGGGCACCCGTGCAAAGGACAAAAACAATAAAATAGACCCAGATTAAAAAATTATGGATGTAACCTGTTGTTATTATTACGCTGTGCAGAATCGACCATTACTAGGTGTGTGTCTGTTATATTATTCACTGCTTTTAGCGTACTGTCTTGCTTGTTCTCATGAAATCCTTTCTAGGTAGTTTCAGGGTGTAGCTATGTTGGTCTGCAAGAAAACACTTCGGTTTGAACCCAGGGGCACCTTAGCGACCAACAAGAGTTTCAGCAAAGCTCCCTTCATCTCTCAAAAGCTTCTAGTCTGAAACTCTTTTTGAGCTCTAAGGTGCTCCTTATCTAAAATCTAAGTGTCCCCTTGCATGGTCGGGCTCTCCCAGTTTGCGTGGGCCGAGCTGAGATCCACAGATTATAGCTTACCGGCTGCTCTCTCCTGCTGTGAGGCAGGAACCCGACCAGAGGCTGCTGTGAGTTGATACCTTGTGCTCCCCTGCACATTTCTCACTATCCTTTTCCAGGCCTCTCCGTCTAGGATCCCTCTTCCAAAGATCCGCTGGTCCCATTTTGTACCACTTGGACTTGGCTCATGTGGCCCCACATCAGAAAAGCTGGGCACGGTGCCTCAAAAAAAAAAATGCGGAGCTGAGAAAACGACAGAAGACGATTTAAGTACAACACAGATGACCAGAGGGGCTTTTGAACATCTTTCTTCTGAGGCTGTCTTTCTGGCAATCCACAGTATCCATAACATTCACCTCCAAAGCCACATTTCAAAAGGATCTGCTTTCTTCCCGTCAGCTTTCTTTGTTATCCAACTTTCATACTCATACACAGAGAATGCTGTGGCATGAATTAACTCTGTGGTGGCAAACCTTTGGCACTGCAGATGTTATGGACTACAATTCCCATCAGCCCCTGCCAGCATGGCCAATTAGCCATGCTGGCAGGGGCTGATGGACTCCTGTATCTGTGCGTCGCCATCACTGGTGGTTGCCAGTGACACATCCCTACCCTGTCTTCTGGACTGAAAAATCCCAGACTCTCCAGCCTTGCCTCAGAGGAAAGGTGTTCAAAAGCCCCTCTGGTCATCTGTGTTGTACTTAAATCGTCTTCTGTACTTTTTTCAGCTCAGCATTTTCTTTTTTTGAAATTTTGTGTCCAGCTTTTCTAGCTCCTTCGTGGCTGCCCTTCTAGTCTCAGCCTCCTTCTGATTACATGGTTGCAGTCTCCCTTTTGCTCAACAAACTGCAGTTCCTCGCTGTCCACCTTAAAATTGAGTCATTCACCAGTAATGATTACTTTTATTGTTCTGATGTCCAGCTATAGTCCTGCTTTGGCATTTTCTCCTGTAACTTCCAGCTGGGGTCATTTCAAGTCTTTGTTGTTTTTGGCCAGTAATGTGGGATCATCGGCATATCTCAAATTGCTAATGTTCCTTCCGCACAATTTTTGCTCTACCTTCCTCTAAATCTAATCCTGCTTTCCTTATGATATGTTCTCATTAGGACTAATAAAAGAATTAGGACTAATAAAAGGAAAGACTTCTTCACGCAACGTGTGATTGGTGTTTGGAATATGCTGCCACAGGAGGGGGTGATGGCCACTAACCTGGATAGCTTTAAAAGGGGCTTGGACAGATTTATGGAGAAGTCGATTTATGGCTACCAATCTTGATTCTTTTTGATCTGAGATTGCAAATGCCTTAGCAGACCAGGTGCTCGGGAGCAACAACGCTTGAAGGACATTGCTTTCACATCCTGCATGTGAGCTCCCAAAGGCACCTGGTGGGCCACTTTCTGGCAGAGAGCTGGACTAGATGGACTCTGGTCTGATCCAGCTGGCTTGTTCTTATGTTCTTATGTTCTGCATACAGGTTGAAGAGATCCAACACCTTTGCCAACTGGAAACTATTCTGCTTCTCGGTGTTCTGTTCTGACAGTAGCCCCTTATCCAGTGTACAGGTTGCACATCGAAACAATCCTATGCTCTGGCACGCCCATTTCCTTTAAAACCAGACATAACTTTTCGTGATCCACACAGTCAAAAGCTTTGTTGTAATCTATGAAGCACAAGCTGATTTTCTTCTGAAATTCTCCCCTATGCTCAAGTGACCAATGTTGATTTGGACTGTGATCTCTCGTGCCTCTTCCTTTTCTGAATTCACCTTGAACATCTGGCATTTTTCTTCCCATATATGGTCACAGTGGTTCTTACAAAATACAAAAACACACACGTTTATTAGGCATAAATACCAAAAAGACAAAAATCACTGCAGGAAAAGACAAACAAATCAAAACAAAATAGGTTAAATATCTCAGGACCTGCAATGGAAACTGGGCTGTTTCCCCCAGCACCACAGGATCATTACTGTTCAATAGTTTTACGATGCTCGCTCTTGGAGAACAGTTATGTACAGTCCGTAATATTAAAGCGTCCATGAGAAGCTTATATTTTCGGGAGCTGAACAAAATATGTTTGAGTGTTTCAATAAGAGTTGGACAATGTGGACACACTCTATCTCCGTGGTGGCGAACCTTTGGCACTCCAGATGTTATGGACTACAATTCCCATCAGCCCCTGCCAGCATGGCCATTCTGTGCAGGTTAGCCAATACTTGGCAATGGGCAGTTTTTCTAGGAGCCTGGCAGAGTACAAAATCCTCCAAGCACGTTTTCTCCCCGTGGCATAAGTATGACCAATCTACAGCAACGGCATTTGAAGGAGAGGTTCCTTTTTCTTTTTTTCTTTTGTGTTTTGCACCTCTGCAACTATTCAGGTGCAATCGATCATTTTAATGGGACACTTGGCATGACTGCAGGGGTTCATTTCTAAGCATGCCTGAGCAGCTATGCATGTGTTGCAGGGTTTTTTTTTTAAAAAAAGAGACCAATTCCCCTGGAGAAATGACTGCTGTGGAGGGAGGACTGTGAGGCTTCCGGTCCTTCCCCAAACTCCCCCCCCCCCCCACCGCCCAGGCAGCTCCAGCTACAAATCTCTAGGAATTCCCTCAACCCAGAGTTGTGGCAACTGTCGATTGGCCCACCAAATATTTTTTGGATCCAGGGGAAAGTTGCCAAATTTGAACTAGTCCCACCAGCTGTTCCTGGTTGGTGCTGGTTTGATCAACAATAAATGCCAAGCAATGCTTTTCACCTTGATGCCATAAAAGTCTCAATGACTGCATTTCTGCATATTGAGCTGTCAAAGGAGCAGGGGCTTTTCCTCCAGACTTGTTGGCAGCTTTAACTGAAGCTGATGAGAGCTCGAAAGGTCAAAACTGTGCTTTGGCCTACACTGGGGAGCCTGGAAACAGGCGTTGCATCCACCAGCAGTCTGATTCAGTCAAAGAATGTTGTCACAAAAGAACCAGGGGGCATTCACTGAAAATGCTGGGGGGAAGAATTAGGACTAATAAAAGGAAACACTTCTTCACGCAACGTGTGCCAGTTGGTGTTTGGAGATAATGCTGCCACAGGAGGTGGTGATGGCCATTAACCTGGATAGCTTTAAAAGGGGCTTGGACAGATTGATGGAGGAGAAGTCGATTTATGGCTACCAATCTTTGATCTGCCTTGATCTCCGATTGCAAATGCCTTAACAGTCCAGGTGCTCAGGAACAGCTTAGCCACAGAAGGCCGTTGCTTTCAGATCCTGCAGGTGATTGAGCTCCCAAAGGCACCTGGTGGGCCACTCTTGAGAGTAGCAAGAGTGCTGGACTAGATGGACTCTGAATTACGATCCAGCAGGCTTGTTCTTATGTTCTTATGTTCTTCACAAGGTTTACAGAGATGTTGTCACCGCCCTGAGCCCTCCAGGGGAGAATTGGTATATAAACCTAATAATAATAATAATAATAATAATAATAATAATAATAATAATAATA